>NC_057805.1:497865045-497869198 GCF_018294505.1 Triticum aestivum
ACGACACCCCGACCCCGAAACAGCACCCTGACCCCGACACGGCACCCCGACACCGACACGACACCCCAACCCCCGACACCTCCCGAAAAGGTGCTCTTTGGCCTTCCAGAGGCCGACGGGGTCATATATTTGTGAATTATGAGTTAGGTCATATACTATTTCGATTTTGTTATGAAAAACATCATATATAATTGTGTTGATCGGGTAGATTTAAATGTGCAGTTGTTTCATCGCTGCGAGGTTTGGTGTTCGACGACCTCCCCGTGCGTTTGACGAGCTCTGCCCCTTCGTTCGTGGGTGAGCACAAATGACATGTCCTCCTCCCCCCTTAATTATTTGCTCTGTTCCGGTGTTCGTGCCGATGAAACTTGATAGCTAGCTATACATCTGTCTTGAATCATCAGTATGCGTAATCAATATGTGTCTCCCGTTCGAAAGCGTTATAGTTATAAATATGCATGCATTTGCATATTTATAACCGTGATTCTTTCGAATTGTCCAACGCTATCCATGGACAGCCCGAGTATGTGTAGATTGGGTTCATTTTTTCATATGCTTTGCTCCGGATCCGACGCATAAATTTCGTCAGTGCATCCCCTGTTGTTCTCCGGGTACACATCCTCTCTGTTTATTGCAGAGGCGTGTATCAGGAGAACAGCGGGGAGGTGCTGCCAAAATTTTGCGTCGGATCCGGAGCATAGCATGGGAAAATGAACCCAATCTACACATACTCGGGTGGGATTAGGACCTATCATTACCTATTAGAGTGTAGGTTGCATGGACGTAATAAAATTGACAAAGTAGATCAACTGATGAATATATACATGGTGAATTATATATATATATATATATATATATTTATATTTGTTGTGTGTCCAGTAGGTCTGAAAGTCAAGATGAGTGATCGTGGTGGATGTACACCGGTCACACTGGTCAGAACAACTGGAGCACTGAATGGTTCACAAAAACCAAGGGGTTTGTGCAAGCCGCATTTGCAAATGGCCAGAGGAAAACCTGGTGCCCCTGTTTATGGTGCGGCAATTGGGAAAAGAGGACAGAGGCTGAAATGGGCAAACACCTGCAGAGGAGTGGTTTTACGCCCGATTATACGGTGTGGACATATCATGGTGAGTCTGCCCAACGTGACCGAGCTGAGGTGGATCGTCGTCGCACCGACGAGCATGGTACCGGGATGGAAAACATGGTTCAAGACTTCGATGATGCTCGGGATTCGAACGAGGAGATGGAGGAATCTGCAAAGGCATTCAATGAAATGTTGGAGTCTTCAAAACGTCCGCTCCACGAGCACACTGAGCTTTATCAGTTGGATGCCATCTCACAAGTAATGGCTCTGAAGGCTCAGTTCAACTTGGGCAGAGAATGCTACGACGCAATGATGACAGTATTTGGACGCTTTCTACCCAAAGGCCATGTAATGCCTGCAAACCTGTACTAGTCGGACAAAATCCTCCATGCACTGAAGATGCCCTATGAGAAGATACATGCCTGTGAGAAAGGATGTGTCTTATTTAGGCTTGACTATGCGGACTTGAACTATTGTCCCATTTGCAAGTCTTCCAGGTATGTTGTGGTAGACAACTGTATGGGTGAGAAGACACAGACCAAAATCCCCGTTAGTGTTCTTCGGTATATGCCAATCGTACCAAGACTTCAACGTCTTTTCATGGTCGAAGAGACGGCCAGACAGATGAAATGGCACAAAACGGGCAAAAGAACCGAACTAGATGGAGATGGGAATCTGATGATCGTACACACATCGGATGGTGTTGCGTGAAAAAAGTTTGATGAATTACATGCTGACAAAGCGGCAGATCCGAGGCATCCTCGAGTCGGCATGCTCTTCCCTAAACTCCAAGTTGGTGCTTCGAAAACCAATCTTATGGGTTCAGTAATTGGCACAAACGTCCTTCCTGGAATGATAACTTGAATCTTCCAGCTCTCCTCTTCAGGTAATGTGGCGTTGTAGGTTCCGGTGATGCTTGGTATTCCTATGTTCAAGTACTTGGTGACTTCCTTCAAATGTCGACCAAACGGCGTGTCTTCATCTGGTTGCATGAACTTGCTCCTTGCATTCGCCATTCCTAAAAGAGTAGAAAAAGGAGAGGGGTCAAAAATGAGAAGAGAGAAGCTTTCTAGGGTTTAAGCTTAGTGGTCGTGTCCTACAGTCAGCGTGTGCTCTGATACCAACTTTGTAGCGACCAGACCTCAAATGGTCTGTCCTGCTGTGCACCAGTGTCATCCCTGGATCAGTAATGCTAACACGCACAGTACAAATGGAGGATTTATAACAGAGTAGCAATCACACACTTATTACATCGAATATCTCCAAAGAGAATAAGTATGATAAACATGGCTTAAGGCCATCTAACAACGATAACAGCGGAAGACTTGGAAGATAAGTGAGTCCATCAACTCCAGCGGCATCACTGAGTATAAGACCACGACCTAAGGCACCTTACTCTTCGTCTGAAAAGTCTGCAACATGAAACGTTGCAGCCCGAAAATGGGTCAGCACATAGGATATGCTGGCAAAATAATACATAGAGAGTAATGAATAGTAATGATACTATACTACATGCATATATGGCTGGTGGAAAGCTCTATGGTTATAGTTTTTGCGAAAAGCCAATTTTTATCCTACTCCAAAGGAATAAATTTTATTTAACTATCATGGTGGTTGTGAAACATTGAGAAGGTACCTCCAACTCAATCCCAATTAAGTGTCATCATTAACCCAACAAAATTAATTAAAAGTAACATGGTGATGAGATTCAAATGATAATCCAGGTACTAGATACTCAAGTTGTCCATAACCGGGGACACGGCTAATCATGATTAGTTTGTACACTCTGCAGAGGTTTGCGCACTTTTCCCCACAAGACTCGATCGCCTCCGCTTGATTCTCGCACTACATGATGTTTGAGAAACGGATGACCGAGACACAGTCTTTCAGAAACAGTCACTCTTTACTCTGGATGGACCGGTACACCTACTTTCCCCTACATGTGCTAGCCCACCTCTTCAAGAGATCCTGTAACCTACTCAACTATGCTAGAGCCCATAATAGCTTGTGGCTGCACACGGAAGTTTCTAGCATGAATAATCTTATGATCCCTTTGAGCCTGGGTGGCGGACCTTATAAAATCAGACAACACTGGGTTCTCCAGGTGCCTCAATCCACCCAGATGTGAGTTTTAGTTGCCACCTTAAGTTGAACCATTAATAAACATCTCACATCTGTCATGAATATCTCTCAAACCCAATCCACGTCTACAGGCATAGCATGGCAATAATAAAAGCAACGTAGAAGTAACTCCCAAGGGTTTGAATAGAAAACAGGTAATAGGTACTACCTCAACTACTTCCCAGTTCCCACAATTTAATTAGATCCTAATCATGCAATGTTTGAGGAATAGATCTAATGCAATAAAAACTGGGTATGGAAGGTATGATCAAAGTGTTACTTGCCATGCTGATGATCCGCAAAACCTAACGAGTCGAAGTAACAAGCGGCACACTCCGGGTACTCTATCGCAAACAAACAAGCATACAATCAGTACTCATCTAATGCACAGGTAAAACTCGAATGAAAGATCCAACCAGAAAGTTCAACTTAAGAACTCCGGTTTGCAAAAAGAATCAACTCGAAAGAAGCAACGAAAGTCAAACGGCGAAAGAAAGAAACTTCGTTTGCTAATCTGGATCTAGGTCAAATTTTACTGTAGCAAAAACTTGTTTGAGTAGGTTAAACGGAAAGAGAATTTCGAGACGAAACTCTAGGCGCTTGAATCGCCTGATTCCGATAAACGAGCGAGAAGTTAAACAGAAACGAAGATTCGATCAGAAATCGAATCTGAGAAAATAACGGAAAAAATCCGACGAAAAAGAAAAACGGACGAACGGTTAAAGAACGGACGTTCGTTAACAGAGAAAAACCGACGAACGCGTTCGCTAAAACGAACGGTTCGGTAAACGCTCGCAAAATAATAAAACCGAAAAAAAACCGATCTAGGGTTTTTTTTAACAAAAACCGGCAAAGTCAAAACGGGGCAGCGGGCAGTACCTCGTCGGGGCTCCGGTGAGGGCTCCGGCGGCGAGGCGGCGAGGTGCGGGGCTCGGGGGGCGCGAGGGG
>NC_057805.1:498214278-498217870 GCF_018294505.1 Triticum aestivum
CGGCCGGCTGGGCCTTGGCCTAGTTGGCCCCAAGGCCATCTGGGTCGTGGCCCAGCAGGGGGTTCTCCTTTTATCTCTTTTTTTGGCATTTTGTTTTTCTTATTTTTTCCTTTTCTGTTTTATTTTTAGTTTCTCTCCATTTTAGTTATAATTATGATCTTAGTTCCTAAAATAGTATCACTACTTATTCTAATGCCACTATATCTTGGGCACCTAAAAGAATTAGTTTAATATTTTATACTTTATAAAAGGCATTTAATTATTGGTTTTGGCTGCTGTTCTATTTAATTTGGAGTATTTAAACATTTCCTAGCAGTGTGGTTTCACCACCATAACCATCTATGATTTATTTGCTACAATTTGAACATTTTAGATTTGACAGTTGAAAACTTTTATTGTTTGACTTGATTTTAAATTTAAATTTGAACGGGATTTGAATCATAGCAAGATTAACAACAGTAATCGTGGTGATGTGGCATCATTAACAGGGAATTACTGTAGCTTAATTATCCGGGCGTCACAGCGCCGCCTGAGCGGCGTCTCCCGTGGCTCCGGCTTGACGGGGAGGAGCGCCGGCGTCCCGGAGGAGTGGGAGCCTGATGAGGAGGAGGACGTCGTGTCCATGCGCCTCGACGTCCATGAGCTGCGGCGGCGGGAGAAGGAGGGTGGCGCCGGGTACTCTAGCCGCGGCATGTTGCCGGCCTCGATATGCTCGAGGACGGCTTCGAGCGTGCGGCCGGGGATGCCCCACCATTGGCATCGCCCCTCGGAGTTGAGGCGGCCGTGGGGTTCAATGCCATTCGTGACGGCAAGCTGGTCGGCGTGGCGGCAGTCGAAGTACGCCGTCCACAACGTGTTGCTGTCGGGGGCGTACCTCGACTGGTTCCGCACGCTCCCCGGTAGCGACGATCGGATGCGCGCGATCTCGGCGCGCTGATCAGCTCCAGAGGGCGGCGGTGGCCCGGCCCTCCTGGACGGGAGACGATGTAGTGAGCACCCCCTAGTTCAGGACACCACCAATACCCCATGAACCGGTCTTCAAGTTGAGGACGCTCCTCGGTTCTTTTGAGTTGCTCTCCTTTTTCGGATGTTGGTCTTGGAAGTTGGTTCAACAAGTTCTCCATCTAATTTTTTTAATGCTTAAGTCTGGACGAAGAGACACCACTAGAGTGGTGTGCTATCATTTCAGACAGCGGCGACGCCATGGTAGGGGCGAGTATGGTCGGCCGCTCCGGATAGACAAAAAAACGTATACAGAAAAATACGATTCGTTATACATGGGCTAACACATATATGACAGAACGGCTCCGTTCATGGGCTAGCACAAAGGGCGAAACCCACGAAGGGCGGCCAAAAGGCGACGATGGAAGGCCAGACACCCCTAAGACGAGGGGGGGTGGAAGTTCACAATGGTGACCAAGAAGCCCATCACCGAGCTTAGGGACACCGGGTACCCTCCACCATCGGAGGTCGCCCCGGACCACTCCCCCATCGTCAACAGGGCTGACAACAAGCATTTCGTTAGGGTTCCTCAACCCCATGCTGGCGAGCGGATAATTTTTATTTCCCATCTTCTTTGGGAACTAGGATTCCCCATTCATCCTTTCCTCAGGGGCCTCATCCACTTCCATAGCCTTCAATTACATCATCGCGCACCCAATTTCGTCCTCCGCATAGCTTGCTTCGTCACCTTCTGCGAGGCGTTCCTCTTTGTGAGCCCAATTTCACGCTCTGGTGCAAGTTCTTCTCCATCAAATGCAGACCAACAATGATGAGACGACCGAATGCGGGGCTCGGCAATTATCAGCAAGGTTCTAGCCGCTCGGTGGCTGGAAGGAAGGTTCATCGACACCATGAAGAACTGGCACGAAGAGTGGATTTACAAGGGATGTTTCTGCAAAATAATTCCTCCCCGCACGTATCCACTTATATGTGGGCCACTCTTTTGGGTTTTTCTTTCTCATTAGTTTCATTTCATTCGTTTATTTTATTTTTTTGAACTACATCTCAACTTTTTTAATTACATGTTGTACATTTTTTGTATGCCCGCGTAACATTTTTAGATACACATTGAACTTTTCTCAACTACACGGTGGGCATTTATTTCAACTAAATGTTAAAATATGAATTGAACAATTTTCAGAATAGTATCAATTTTTTAAACACACTAGCAGACATCCTTGCGTTACTGCTTTCCTCCTCCCCAAGAAAAGTCTCCTTCCTCCTCCCGTCAGCGCCGCCGCGGATCCGCCCCGCCTCCAATGGCCTTTGGCCTATGGAGGTGCGGAGGATCTCGCCCCCCCGCAGGCGGGAGGGACCCCGTTCTCGTTTTTGCTAGGTTGAACGTCTTGGTTGGGGCTGTGTGGCGGCGGCGATGTCCCTCGGTAGCAATAATGTCTCCGACGTCCTATCCTCGTCCCGATGGTGCGAATAGCGTTGTCGGAGGATGTGTGGAGGTGTGTCTCCGTCGGATCTCATGGGATTCGGTCGGTGCTGGTCTTCGGTGGATCTATTTGGATCCAGTTTTTGTTCGTCTTCGTTTGTGTGATTCCAGGTTTGATCTTTCCGATCTACAACTCTCTTCATCGGCGATGGTTGCTGCTCTGGTGTGCTGGTCCTTTCGGGCCTTAGCACGACGACTTCCCGATTGTCTACTACAACAAGGTTTGCCCGGCTCCGATGATGGAGGGGCCTTCGGCTCGCTCCAGTGCTTGTAGTCGTCGCTAGATGGTCCATAGACCTGGTTGTAATTTTTATTACCTCTTGTGTTCTCTGTACTACCATGATTGATGAATAGATTGGAAATTTCTCTCACAAAAAAAAGAATAGTATCAATTTTTTCTAAACCAAGTGAACATTTTTTTACATTGCATAACCATTTTTTAAACAAGTCAACAATTTTTCAATGCTGCAAACATTTCTTTAAATTGTGACTAACACTTTTGAAAATACATGAACATTTCTCTCAGCGGTGTGAGACAATTTTCTAATTACGGGAATATTTTTTTACACTGCGGAAACTTTTTAGCAATATGACAAACATTTGTGTGAAACACACGAACATTTTTTAAATGTCACAAATATTTTTAACTCTATCACCATTTTCTAAAAGTTATCCAAACATTATCTTTATACTGCATTAATATTTTTGAAAATTGCAATACACAATTTTGAAAGTAATTTTATGTTATAAATATGTTCATGAATAAAGAGAATGTTCATGAATTTAAAAAATGTTCACTATTTCAAAAAATTCTTCATAAATTTCAGAAAATGTCCTTGATTTTGTAAAAATTATTATCACCATTTCGACAAAAATGTTCGTGAATTCAAAAAATGTTCAAGATTTCAAAAAATATTCACGAATTTAATTGATTCTCGCAGATTGGAAAACCAAATAATAAAGATTAAAAAGGAAAAATATAAAACAAAAAAACAGGAATAAACATAAAATAGAAAATAAATATATTTTCTTGAGACAAATAAAAAAAGAAAAAAGGAAAAAATAAAAAAGAAAACAAAAATCCGATGCAACCGATAAGAAAAGAAAACCAACCAAAAAACTACAAAAGACCAATGTCAAAACATCGAA
>NC_057805.1:498218158-498224665 GCF_018294505.1 Triticum aestivum
GAAACTGTGAACAAAGAAAAAAAAAACAAAGAAACCTGTTGAAGAAACAAAGAAACCGAAAAAATGAAACAAAAATTCAAAAAAATAAAAATAAAGAAACGATACGAGGCGGAAACACAGCAAAGCGATCACGACAGAAAACGTTACGAACCAGTGAAGCATTGCTAGCGAAAGAGAAAGAAAAAAAAATGGTCGCCCCAGTCTCGCGCGAGGGAGCTATTATATTGAAGCGAGAGTAACCGAAATCATTAGTTGAGTAGTACTAGTTGCAAAGATCATGATTTTTTGTCAAACTGTTATGTTTTTCAAATCCATCACCTTTTAAATATTTCATTAATGCTTTGTGAATGCACGGACTTTTTTCAAATGCATCCTTTATTTCAGATTAGCAAACTTTTTCCAAATTTATGAACGTGTTTCGATTAATTGAATGTGTTTCTTAAATCAACAAACTTTCTCAAATTGATGAATTTTTACCAAAAGACAACGGTCAGTGGGCCAGTTAATAGCCAGCTGAATTAAAATCAGGTATGACTTCAGAAAATATTCATGAATAAAATATATGAACTTCAAAAATATTCTTTTATTTAAATAATCATCACAAATTTGAAAAAATACCGCTGACTCAAATATTGTGCACGACATCAAAAGGAATGTTTGTGACAATAGAAAATCAATTTACAAACACAAATTAAAGAAACATGAAAAAAAACTCAAAGAAAATACAAAAAGTAGAAAAGTATTGATAATACAAAGAGAAAATAAAACATAGGAGAACCAGGAAAAACTAGTGGAAAACACAAAGAAAAAGAAAAACAGAAAGAAACCAAAAAACCAGTGAAGACAAAAAGCAAAAACTAAAACAGAAAAAAATGTGGAAGCTTCCCAAGGCCAGCATGGATGGGACCTCCTATATCACGCGTGGGGGTGGAGGAGTGGTCATACCGACCCCTCGCTGCCCCAGCGTGCCCGTATGGACCGGCCCTTTTCCGACTGCTCTATCTTTTAATTATTGTTTTATTTTTTACTTTTTATTTTTTTTCGTTCTGTATTTTAATAATTCACGGTTACAAAAAGTTCCGAAATTTTAAAAAAATTCCATTATGAATAAGAGAAAATGAAGAAATCATAAAAATGTTCGCAAATTTAAAAAATGTTCATGATTTAAAAAAATGTAATGATTTCAAAAAATGTCATAATTTTAAAAAATGATCATCAGATTTAGCAAATGTTCATGGTTTAAAAAATGTTTATGATTAAAAAAAAGCTTTTGCGTATTCAGAAAATGTTCACCGATGAAGAGAATGTACACGAATTTAAAAAATTTCTGTTAATTCGGAAAAAATTTCATCAATTTCGAAAAATGTAGAAAAATGATTATGAATTTGTAAAAAACATTTTCATGATTTCAAATAAATTCGAGAATTTTGAAATGTTCATGATTTCAAAAAAATATTCACAATTTTAAAACATGTTCACGAATTTAAAAGATTTTCACAAATTGTAAAAAGAATAAAAATGAAAAAGGAAAAGGAAAACTAGAAAACAAAACAAAAGAAAAGAAAAAAGAAAAGAAAAAAAAAGAAAAAAAAGAAAAAACATCAAATGAGAAAGAAAAAGATAGTGTGGGACCTCACGCCCCACATAGCCGGCCCAGAAGGCGCGCATGGGAGCTGGGGGTACGCGCTACGGTGCTAGGGGACTCCTTATGCGCTATATGGGATCAGCCAGCATGGATGTTTTCGGAAACAAGTCCCACACAGGATGCTTCCCAGCACTTGGAGGGTTCGTAATGGGCTGGCCCACATTTTCCTGCGTGGATCCAGCGGACAGGAGGTTTTTAACGAATGTCCTATTCGGCGCCCCCACTGCCACTCGGCTTCACGCACCAACGAGCGTAAGCGGGCCTGCCCAGCATCGCTCGTGTCCAGAAAGAAAAATAATTCTACACCTCACTTTTCTGCGAGATGTGGGGATCGAACCTGCAAGCCTACTTAGTCGGACTTGGTACAATACCAATTGCACCTCAATCAAATTGATGTTTCATGAAAACAACACTATTTGACCCTTGTTTCAGTCCCAATATAAATTATTAAAATATGTAAATTACAAAAATAATTCACAAATTTAAAAGGTTCACGGATTTTTAAAATAAATGTTCACAAAATTGAAAATTTTCATCAATTTTCGCAAAAAGTTCATGAATTTGAAAAAAGTTACCTTATTTTGAAAATATGTTCACGAATCAATGGAATTTCTTGGAATTCCATGGACTTTTTTTCCAAAATCCGGTGAACTTTTTTCAAATTTCTTGGAATTCCATTGATTTTGATAAAGAAAGTTCACAAATTCAGAAAAAGTTCATCAATTTAGAAAAAAAGTTCCCAAATTCAAAAAAGGTGCACCGAATTTTGGAGAAAAAGTTCATCAATATTAATAAAAAATTCATGCATTTTGAGAAAAAGAAAAAATGACAAGAAAAAACAAAAAGGGAAAAGAAAAGGGGAAAAAGAAAAATGAAAAGAAAAGGAAAAGAAGAAGGAAGAAAGAGGAAAAAAGGTGGAAACAAATCACATAAGGCGGATTGCATAGTTGGCTACCGCTAGAATTAAACATGGGTGTTGTGGGGTCCAATGCGGTACATTATTTTTATTGCAGTAGTATAAACAGAATAAAATAAATGGTAAACGGGCCAGCCCAGCAGGGAGCGGGGTGTGCGTCCGTTTGTTAAAAATCCTATATCGGACGCTGAAGGCATCAAATAGTGTTTGGAAATTTTTAACTCCCCCAAATTTGGCCTACATTTTCCTACCTTTACAGCCATCCATTACAAATAGGCCCAAGTCTGTCCTAGTGACGTACTATGGCCTAGGAGATCATTGGGTCTTCAAATAGAAGTAACAGTCTGTCCACGCAAAGAACTCAAAACTGTACCTCGCAGTAACCAGCTTTTTGTTGTCTCAAAAAATAAGTAACCACCTTTTTTTGGGTGCTTCGGTAGAAAATAGACTCTTATCTCAAAAAAGTCTATTTCTAACCCTAAAAAAAACTTTCTGTTCTCTTCCTTATTTTTTTTCGAAAAGGAGGATTACCCTCAGCCTTTGCATCAAGCGATGCACATAGTCACAACAGTTTGGTTCATGGGAATTAGAGATGAGGAATGAGAGTTGAGGGGTGAGGAGATTAAAAGTCCACTGATTCGTTAGAGTGAATGAGAGTTTAAGTGGGAAGGGGAATGAGAGTTGAGGAAGCAAATTTCTACCATTTTCTTCCCATGGGTACCTATTAATTCGTGGGCAAAACTTTATCCCACACTAATTTCCATCAAATACCAACACAAGGGAATGGGAGTAGAAATGTACTTCCCAAGCCTAATCCCTCCACAAACTCTCTTGTGCAAACTCCCATTCCCCTAAACTAGCCGCCACCATGTGAAGGTGACTAGGGAGGCGATCCTCTACCTCCGATCTACACCGGCCAGGGCTGGTCCCCTCTCCTTCGACTGTTGCTCCGGCGACAGGAGGGAGCGGGACATCGTTCCTCCACTTTGTAGTTAGGGTTTGGTTTTGTAGGTCGTGGTGCGCCGTTGGGTTGGTGGGAACGGCGCCCAGATGAATAAATTTGCCTCAGCTAAACTCCCACACCGGCGGTGTCCTTCGTGGTGGCGTCTCGGAGTTGATGGCATCGTGTGTTTACGGATCCTTCAGATCGACGGCGTTAGTGTTCATGGATGGTGTCGGTGAGGCGGCGTCGGCGGCAACCCCTCTAGGTGTGTCTCTGCTTCTGATGTATCCCCGTTGCTGTGGTGTTGTCTCCGACATCACAGTGGAGTAGGGAGGTTTTGTCGTCCGGGAGTACGCGCAGACGGTTTCCTACGCATGTGACAACTGGAAGAATGTGCATCCTGTGTTGGGTTGGTGGTTGGAGGTTGGCAATTCTGGTTTCCTCCTCCGACGTCGTAGCCGTGCAAGGGTGTCGGTCTGGAGTTCGATGGCGTGTTCGGGGACACATTGCCCCGGTCTGATTCTTTCAACGATAATGGTTTGGCTTCACGCAAACTACTTTGGAGGTCCGTAAAACTTCATATCAGCGATGGAGCCGCGTCGAACTCGGGTGAAGAGGGACAATCGCTGGTTTTTTGCGTAGGATTATCCTATTTTTTCGGTCCCGTAATGTCGGTGTTTACGTAGCTTGTAACTGGGTCTTTTTATTAATGAGACGCGTATTACCGTGCAAAAAAAACTTCCATTCCCCTGCCCAAGTGGTTACCAAACATACCAATTAATAAAACGAATCAAGTATCGAAATGCCAAAAACATCTGAGAAAGTGAAACGAGGACAAGATACATAACGAAAAGCCACAACTGGTGAAAATAGGACACTATGCCTGCACACTCATCCTATTATTGTACACGCATTTAAACGGGTTGTATGTACCATGTGCTACTGTCTCTCATCGGTTGCCCCCCAAAATCATAAGCTCCCTAGTTTCCACATGGGGTAGTAATGATTATGTATTGACCCATCCAGACGTTCAGTAGATAACCTGGAAAAATGTAATATTTGTTATGTTAAACACACAATCGTTTCGAGAGTTTCAAGTAGCCCAAAGTAAGGCACAAACCACCAGACGAACTCATGCCGCTGTATTGGTCTCTACCCCACCTAACCTGTTATCAAACAAAGGAATAACTATTAGGTGGAAGTACGTTAAATGACACATGTATTGTTCACCATAATAACTTGGCTAGCGGGCACTTAAGAAATAACTGTTGAATCCTTTCCTCGTGGTAAAAAAACAACAACGCCTACTATCTTCCAACCTATGTTTTGCCAAATTATCGTTACTTAGAATCACACCCTTATGCATAAACCACATGAAAAGCTTGATATTTGAAGACACTTTTGTTTTTCATATGTGAATAGACCGAGGGATTGGTCTATAGTAATCAAGTCCACAAACATAGATTTTACGAAAAACACGCTAGAAGGAGGAAGTGTCTATCGAAATGAATCTGGCTCATTAAGCTCATCCTTCTAAATGTTTGTTTATCTTCTATCATATCGTTTGCTCAATTAGTGCTTGTTTTTTTTTTCTCAAAACAGAACGGCTAGTTGGTTGACCAATCAAAGCTCTTATGAGGGTTAGGGCAAGTTCAACGAGAGTAACCAACATACATCCTCAAATCGTGTGGAGACATGTCTAGACATGTCCACAAACTACAGAGCAGGTGGTTTCAAAGTTGAGTTATCGTGTCCGAGGCTTGCCTATACTCCCCAAACCTTCCCTAAGTTTGACAGCCGCTTGTCGGTGATGGAAATATGCCCTAGAGGCAATAATAAAGTTGTTATTATTATATTTCCTTATTCATGATAAATGTTTATTATTCATGCTAGAATTGTATTGATCGAAAACTTAAATACATGTGTGGATACATAAACAAATACCGTGTCCCTAGTAAGCCTCTACTAGACTAGCTCGTTGATCAAAGATGGTTAAGGTTTCCTAACAATAGACATGTGTTGTCACTTGATAACGGGATCACATCGTTAGGAGAATGATGTGATTGACAAGACCCGTCTGTTAGCTTAGCATATGATCGTTCAGTTTATTGCTATAGCTTTCCTAATGTCAAATACATATTTCTTAGACTATGAGATCATGCAACTCCCGGATACCAGAGGAATACCTTGTGTGCTATCAAACGTCACAACATAATTGGGTGATCATAAAGATGCTCTACAGGTATCTCCGAAGGTGTCTGTTGAGTTGGCATGGATCAAGATTAGGATTTGTCACTTCGTGTATCGAGGAGGTATCTCTGGGCCCTCTCGGTAATACACATCAAAAGAAGCTTGCAAGCAAAGTGACTAAGGAGTTAGTTACGAAATGATGTATTACAGAACGAGTAAAGAGACTTGCCGGTAACGACACTGAACTAGGTATAGAGATACTGACGATTGAATCTCGGGCAAGTAACATACCGACAGACAAAGGGAATTACGTATGTTGTCATAAAGGTTCGACCGATAAAGATCTTCGTAGAATATGTAGGAACCAATATGGGCATCCAGGTTCTGCTATTGGTTATTGACCGGAGAGGCGTCTCGGTCATGTCTACATTATTCTCGAACCCGTAGGGTCCGCACGCTTAACGTTCGTTGACGATATAGTATTATATGAGTTATGTGAGTTGGTGACCTAATGTTGTTCGGAGTCCCAGATGAGTTCACGGACATGACAAGAGCCCTAGAATGGTCCGGAGGTAAAGATTGAAATATAGGATGATACTATTTGGTCTCCGGAAAGGTTTCGGCATGCACTGGAGTTTTATCGGAGAACCGGAAGTGGTTCCGGGAGGCCACGGGGAGTTTATTGGGCTTGTTGGGCCAACGAGGGAGAGCACACCAGCCCACATACGGCTGGCGCGCCCCTCCTCATGGCAGGAAGCCCTAGGGAAGGAAAGGGAGGAGGGCTAGCCCCTCCTGCCTTCTCCTCCACATGAG
>NC_057805.1:498225070-498255921 GCF_018294505.1 Triticum aestivum
TATATATATATATGAGAGGAGGGAGAAGGGAAACACACGCCACGATCCCCAAGTCGTGTGCGGCGCCCCTCTCCACGGTTTAGTCCTCCGTCTAGTTTTCTGCAGTGCACGGCGAAGCCCTACGGGAATGAGTTCACCATCACTGTCACCTCGCCGCCGTGCTGCCGGAACTCATCTACTACTTCGCTCGTCTTGCTGGATCAAGAAGGCGAAGATGTCATCGAGCTGAACGTGTGCTGAACGCGGAGATGCCATACGTCCGATACTTGATCGGTTGGATCGTGAAGAAGTTCGACTACATCAACCGCGTAAATAAACGCTTCCGCTTTACGGTCTACAAGGGTACATAGACATACTCTCCCCTCTCGTTGCTATGCATCTCCATGGATAGATCTTGCGTGTGCGTAGAATTTTTTTCCATGCATCATTCCCCAATAGTGGCATCCGAGCCAGGTCTATGCGTAGATGATATGCACGAGTAGAACACAATGAGTTGTGGGCAGTGATACTCATACTGCTTACCACCAACGTCTTATTTTGATTCAGCGCTATTGTGGGATGAAGCGGCCCAGACAAACCTTACATGTCCACGCACATGAGGCCGGTTCCACTGACTGACATGCAACTTGTTTTGCATAAAGGTGGCTGTCGGGTGTCTCTTTCTCCTACTTAGTTGAATCGAATTTGACTACGTCCGGTTCTTGAAGAAGGTTAAAATAGCAAACTTGATAAATCACCGTTGTGGTTTTTGCGTAGTTAAGAACGGTTGTTGCTAGAAGCCCGTAGCAGCCACGTAAAACTTGCAACAACAAAGTAGAGGACTGATGACCCACAAGTATAGGGGATCTATCATAGTCCTTTCTATAAGTAAGAGTGTCGAACCCAACGAGGAGCAAAAGGAAATGACAAGTGGTTTTCAGCAAGGTATTCTCTGCAAGCACTGAAATTATCGGTGACAGATAGTTGTGTGATAAGATAATTCGTAACGACTAACAAGTAACAAGAGTAACTAAGGTGCAGCAAGGTGGCCCAATCCTTTTTGTAGCAAAGGACAAGCCTGGACGAACTCTTATATAATGCAAAGCGCTCCCGAGGACACATGGGAATTACTGTCAAGTTAGTTTTCATCATGCTCATATGATTCGCGTTCGTTACTTTGATAATTTGATATGTGGGTGGACCGGTGCTTGGGTGTTGTCCTTACTTGGACAAGCCTCCCACTTATGATTACCCTCTCTCGCAAGCATCCGCAACTATGAAAGAAGAATTAAGATAAATCTAACCATAGCATGAAACATGTGGATCCAAATCAGCCCCTTACGAAGCAACACACAAACTAGGGTTTAAGATTCTGTCACTCTAGCAACCCATCATCTACTTATTACTTCCCAATGCCTTCCCCTAGGCCCAAATCATGGTGAAGTGTCATGTAGTCGACGTTCACATAACACCACTAGAGGAGAGACAACATACATCTCATCAAAATATCGAACGAATACCAAATTCACATGATTACTTATAACAAGACTTCTCCCATGTCCTCAGGAACAAACGTAAGTACTCACAAAGCATATTCATGTTCATAATCAGAGGAGTAATAATTATCATTAAGGATCTGAACATATGATCTTCCACCGAATAAACCAACTAGCATCAACTACAAGGAGTAATCAACACTACTAGCAACCCACAGGTACCAATATGAGGTTTTGAGTCAAAAATCGGATACAAGAGATGAACTAGGGTTTGAGAGGAGATGGTGCTGGTGAAGATGTTGATGGAGATTGACCCCATCTCGATGAGAGGATCGTTGGTGATGACGATGGCTTCGATTTCCCACTCCCCGAGGGAAGTTTCCTCGGCAGAACAGCTCCGCCGGAGCCCTAGATTGGTTCTGCCCAGGTTCCACCTCGAGACGGCTGCGTTTCGCCCCGAAAGCTTCCTCTTGATTTTTTCCAGGTCAAAACACATCATATAGCAGAAGATGGGCATCGGAGGCCTGCCAGGTGGGCCATAAGGCAGGGGGCGCGCCCAGGGGTTAGGGCACGCCTCCCACCCTTGTGGCTGCCTGGTGGGTCCCCTCTGGTGCTTTCTTTGCCCAATATTTTTTATATATTCTAAAATAATTCTCCGTAAATTTTCAGGACTTTTGGAGTTGTGCAGAATAGGTCGATTTGCTCCTTTTCCAGTCCAGAATTCCAGCTGCCGGCATTCTCCCTCTTCATGTAAACCTTGTGAAATAAGGGAGAAAAGGCATACATATTGTGCTATAATATGTAATAATATCCTAGAATGCAATAAATATCAATATAAAAGCATGATGCATAATGGACGTATCAACTCCCCCAAGCTTAGACCTCACTTGTCCTCAAGCGAAAGCCGAAATCGAAAAATATGTCCATATGTTTAGAGATAGAGGTGTCGATAAAATAAAATACGGGCATGAGGGCATCATGATCATCTTTAGAACAACAACATATATTGTCATATAATTTCTTATGCTAAAGTAACAATTCATTCACAAGGTAAAGTATGAATAAAAAGTTTCATTGAAAACTAACAAACTATGATCTTAGTCATCTAAGCATTTGCAATTTATCATAACATCAGAAAGAGTCAATTCAAGAGCTTCTCAGCAAGTCCACATACTCAACTATCATTTAGTCTTTCACAATTGCTAACACTCACGCGATACTTATGGGTTCAAAGCCTCAGTTGGACACAGAGAAAGATAGGGCCTTATAGTTTCGCCTCCCAATCTTTTACCTCAAGGATAATGTCAACAATAATACTTTATGATAACCTACATCCAAGTGGATATATATATATCTGGATCTTTCTCCAACACATAGTGCTTGCCAAAAAGAAAAAGTGTAAAAAGGAAAGGTGAAGATCACCATGACTCTTCTATAAGGGTAGAACATAAAGGTAAAAGATAGACCCTTCATAGAGGGAAGCACAGGTTGTCATGCGCTTTTATGGTTGGATGCACAAAATCTTAATGCAAAAGAACGTCACTTTATATTGCCGCTTGTGATAAAGAACTTTATTATGCAGTTTGTCGCTTTTATTTCTTCCAAATCACAAGTTTGTATAAAGCTTATTTTCTCCACACTAAAAGATCATACATATTTAGAGAGAAATTTTTATTGCTTGCACAGATGACAACTTACTTGAAGGATCTTACTCAATCCATAGGTAGGTATGGTGGACTCTCATGGCAAAACTGGTTTAAAGGATGTTTCGATGCACAAGTAGTATCTCTACTTGGTGTAAAGGATTTGGCTAGCATAAGGGAGAAAAGCAAGCTCAACATGTTGGAGGATCCATGACAATATAACTTTTATTCGGATATAAGAAAACATAACCCATTATGTTGTCTTCCTTGTCCAACATCAACCTTTTGGCATGTCATATTTTAATGAGTGCTCACAATTAGAAAAGATGTCCAAGATAGTGTATTTATATGTGAAACCTCTCTTTCTTTATTACTTCCTATTAATTACAACAATGACCAAAACTATGTTTGTCAACTTTCAACAACTTTTATTCGTCATACTCTTTATATGTGAAGTCATCACTCTCCATAAGATCATTATACGATCTTTTTATTTCTTTTTATTCTTTCTCTTATTTTATTCCCTCAAGATCAAAGCAAGAAAGCAAAGCCCTCAACTCAAAACTACTCTTTATTATATATAACTCATGGACTCGATTACATAGATAGATCTCAAAACAAAACTAAAAGCTGCATCATACTAAAAACATTATTTTACTAGATCAAGATATAACCAAAAGGATCGAACTAAGAAAAAGCGATGAAGGTAAAGGTTTGATGGTGATACGATACCGGGGCACCTCCCCCAAGCTTGGCAGTTGCCAAGGGGAGTGCCCATACAATATTTCTTTCTCTCAAGCAAATCTAAGTGAAGCAAGAGAGAATTTCTTAAAAAAATTACTAACTCTCAAGCAAATCTAAGTGAAGCAAGAGAGCGTTTCTTCAAAAATAACTAAGCACACTGTGCTCAAAAAGGTATAAGTGAAGCACTAGAGCAAATCCATAGCTCATAAAAATTTAAGTGAAGCATAGAGAGCAATTCTAACAAGTCATGACATAACTGTGGCTCTCTCAAATAGGTGTGTCCAGCAAGGATTCAAGACTTAAAACACAAAGCAAAACAAGCAAAGACTCATATCATACAAGACGCTCCAAGTAAAACTCATAGTATGTGACGAATAAAAATATAGCTTCGAGTAAAATACCGATGGTCGTTAGAAGAAAGAGGGGATGCCACTCGGGGCATCCCCAAGTTAGTTGCTTGCTTCTCTTTGGATAATAGCTTGGGGTGCCATGGGCATCCCCAAGCTTAGCCTCTTCTTAATCCTTATTCCTTCATCCATTGTAAGATAACCCAAAACTTGAAAACTTCAATCACACAAAACTCAACAAAACCTTCGTGAGATCCGTTAGTATAAGAGAACAAATCACTACTATAAGTACTGTAGCAAACCAATATTTTGTTCTTGCATTATATCTACTGTATTCCAACTTTTCTATGGCAAAAAAATCATCAAAGAAAGCCATAGAATCATCAAAACAAGCACACAACGCAAAGAAAACAGAATCTGTCAAAAACAGAATAGTCTGTAGCAATCTGAATAACTAGAATACTTCTGTAAATCCAAAAATCCTGAGAAATTAGGACGTCATGAGATATTTGTATATCAATCTTGTGTAAACAATTCAGAGCAAAATCACGTTTCTGTGATTTTTTAAAATTGTTTTTCTGAGCGCAAAAGTTTCTGTTTTTCAACAAGATCAAATCAACTATCTCCCAAGAAGATGCTAAAGGATTTGCTTGGCACAAACACTAATTAAAACACAAAAAACAAAATCATAACAGTAGCATAACTGTGCAAACACTCAAGAACAGAAAGCAAAAAGCAAAAATAAATTTTATTCATTGGGTTGCCTCCCAACAAGCGCTAAAGTTTTACGCCCCTAGCTACGCATAAAGCAAGGATCTAAGTTTTGTCATCTTTGTTTCGAGATCCATGATATGCCCTCATGATTGATTCATATGGTGGCCTAATTCTTGTTCTAGGGAAGTGTTCCATACCCTTCCTTAGTGGAAATTGAAATTTAATATTGCCTTCTTTCATATCAATCACGGCACCAATAGTGCGTAAAAAAGGTCTACCAAGAATAATTGGACAAGACGGATTACAATCAATACCAAGAACAATAAAATCTATGGGCACATAATTCCTATTTGCAAGAATAAGAACATCATTAATTCATCCCATAGGCTTTTTAATAGTAGAATCCGCCAAGTGCAAATTTAAAGAACATTCTTCAATGTCAGTAAGACCAAGCACATCACATAAAGATTTCGGAATTGTAGAAACACTAGCACCCAAGTCACACAAATCAAAACACTCATAATTTTTAATCTTGACTTTGATAGTAGGTTCCCACCCATCATGTAATTTTCTAGGAATTGAAACTTCTAATTCCAACTTTTCTTCCAAAGCTTTCATCATAGCATCAACAATATGATTAGTAAAAGCTTTATTTTGTTCATAAGCATGGGGTGAATTTATCATGGATTGCAACAAAGAAATACAATCAATCAAATAGAAACTATCATAATTAAAGTCTTTGTAATCCAAAAGAGTGGGCACATCACTAGTTAAAGTCTTGACCTCTTCAAACCCACTTTTATCAATTTTCTCAACAAGATTTTCACCCTCCTAATTATCGGGACGCCTTCTAACTAAAGTTGACTCTTATCCAGTCACTTTTTCATCAATCTTAATTTTACTAAACAAGGAATCAATAGAAGAAACACCAATCATTTTAAGATCTTCATCACTTTTATCTTCTAGCGAGATTGGTTTAGCAGCCATTTGATTTACTAGAGTAGCTTGTGCATCGGATATTTTTCCTAGCAAACTTTTAGCAAAAGCATACTAAGATTGGAGATTGCAAACTTCTTTACTAATATCATCAAGTTGCTTTGTTATAGCATCCAACAAAACAGAGTGTTCCTTAAGTTCTTCAGTAAAATACTTATTATGCTAAATTTGTGTAGTCATATATTCCTTAGTACTTTTCTCAATTTGAAGCAAAATATTGGGGTAAGGAACATCATAATTTTTTCTTTGAGGTATCATGACTACACAAACAAGAACGCACACAAATACAGATCCGGCAAGAAAACGGTGAACGAAAAAGAGGGCGAATAAAACGGAATTTTTTTGTGAAGTGGGGGAGATGAAAACGAGAGGAAAATGGCAAATAATGTAAATTGTGAGGAGATGAGATTTGTGATTAGGAACCTGGTAGATGTTGATGATGTCTCCCCGGCAACAGCGCCAGAAATTCCTTTTGATGCGGCTTGAAGCTACGTCGGTATTTCCCCAAAGAGGAAGGGATGATGCAGCACAACGGCGGTAGGTATTTCCCTCAGTGATGAGACCAAGGTTATCGAACTAGTAGGAGAACCAAGCAACACTACGTAAACAGCACATGCAAACAAATAACAAGTACTCGCAAACCGACGTGTAAAAGGGGTTGTCAATCCCTTTCGGGCAATGATACGTCTCCAACGTATCTATAATTTATGAAGTATTCATGCCAATATATTATCAGTCTTGGGTGTTTTACAATCATTTTATAGCAGCTTTATATCATTTTTTGGGACTAACCTATTGACCCAGTGCCCAGTGCCAGTTCCTGTTTTTTGCTTGTTTTTTACATCGCAGGAAATCAATATCAAACGGAGTCCAAACACCGCGAAACTCCACGGAGATTTTTTATGGGCCAGAAGACTCCCGATGGGCCAAAGAAGCACCCGGGGGGTGCCCCGAGGGGGGCACAACCCACCAGGGCGCGCCAGGCCCCCCTGGCGCGCCCAGGTGGGTTGTGCCCACCTCGGTGGCCTCCCGCACCCCTTCTTTGCACTACAAATTCCCAAATATTTTGAAACCCTTTGGGGTTACCCTAGATCAGAAGTTCCGCCGCCGCAAGGCTCTGTAGCCACCAAAAACCAATCTATACCCCTTTCCGGCACCCTGCCGGAGGGGGGAATCATCTTCGGTGGCCATCTTCATCATCCCGGCGGCCACCACGATGAGGAGGGAGTAGTCCACCCCCGAGGTTGAGGGTTTGTACCAGTAGCTATGTGTTTAATCTCTCTCTCTCTCTCGTGATTTATATCATGGGCTTTGTTAATATAGTCGGATCATATGATGTTTCTACCCTCTATACTCTTGTTGTGATGAATTGAATCTTTACCCTTCAAAGTTTTGTCTTATCGGATTGAATATTCAGAGATGAGAACACATGATATATGTCTTGCAATATGAATACTTGAGGTGACAATTGGGGTATCTTATTGATTCACTTGATATATGTTATGGCATTCAACTCGCGGATTCCCGCGGTGATATTGGGGTAATCTATGCATAGGGGTTGATGCACGTTTTTCTCCGGTAGAAACTTTGGGGTCTCTTTGTAGTTCTTTGTGTGGATTGAGTATTATGAATATGAATATGCTTTGGTGTTATCTTAGTATGAACTCTTGATTAGATCGAACGGAAAGAATATCTTGCGTTATTCTAGTACGAACTCTAGGATAGATTGATCGGAAATAATAGCTTTGAGGTGGCTTTGTACCCTACAAGGAACTCGGGAGTGATTCTTTGCTGCACTTTGAGGGATAATCATATGATCCAACTATGTTAGCATTGTTGAGAGATTGCGCTAGCGGAAGTACGGACCCTAGGCCTCATTTTTAAGCATTGCAATACCGTTTTTGTGCCCGTTTACTATTTGTTACCTTGCTGTTTTTATTTATTCAGATTATAAAAATATATTTCCACCATCCATATTACACTTTTATCACCATCTCTTCGCCGAACTAGTGCACCTATACAATTTGCCATTGTATTGGGTGTGTTGGGGACACAAGAGATTTCTTGTATTTGGTTGCAGGGTCGTTTGAGAGAGACCATCTTCATCTTACACCTCCCACGGATTGATAAACCTTAGGTCATCCACTTGAGGGAAAATTGCTATTGTCCTACAAAACTCTGCGCTGGAGGCCCAACACGAGTCTACAAGAATAAAGTTGCGTAGTAGACATCAGGTGCGCCCCCACCCTTGTGGCTGCCTGGTGGGTCCCCTCTGGTGCTTTCTTCACCCAATATTTTTTATATATTCCAAAATAATTCTTCGTAAATTTTTAGGACTTTTGGAGTTGTGCAGAATAGGTCTCTTAGATTTTCTCCTTTTCCAGTTCGGAATTCCAGCTACCGGCATTCTCCCTCTTCATGTAAACCTTGTGAAATAAGAGAGAAAAGACATAAGTATTGTGCTATAATATGTAATAACAGCCCATAATGCAATAAGTATCAATATAAAAGCATGATGCAAAATGGACGTATCAAGGACGTCTAACTTGTTTTTGCAGGGCATGTTGTGATGTGATATGGTCAAGACGTGATGTGATATACGTTGTTGTATGAGATGATCATGTTTTGTAATATCGACAACCGGCAGGAGCCTTAGGGTTATCTCTTAATTATTGTATGAAATGCAAGCGCCATGTAATTGCTTTACTTTATCGCTATGCGTTAGCAATAGTTGTAGAAGCAATAGTTGGCGAGACGACCCCGACGCAACGATGGAGATCAAGGTGTCAAGCCGGTGACGATGGAGATCATGACGATGCTTTGGAGATGGAGATCAAAAGCACAAGATGATGATGGCCGTATCATGTCACATATTTTGATTGCATGTGATGTTTATCCTTCATGCATCTTATTTTGCTTAGAACGGCGGTAGCATTATAAGATGATCCCTTCACTAAATTTCAAGATAAAAGTGTTCTCCCCGAGTATGCACCGTTGCCAAAGTTCGTCGTTTCGAAGCACCTCGTGATGATCGGGTGTGATAGACTCTACGTTCACATACAACGGGTGTAAGATAGTTTTGCACACGCAAAATACTTGGGTTAAACCTGACGAGCCTAGCATGTACAGACATGGTCTCGGAACACTGGAGACCGAAAGGTCGAACGTGAGTCATATAGTATATATGATCAACATAGAGATGTTCACCATCAATGATGACTAATACGTCTCCAACGTATCTATAATTTTTGGTTGTTCCATGCCGTTACATTATCATTCTTGGATGTTTTACAATCATTTTATAGCAACTTTATATCATTTTTGGGACTAACCTATTGACATAGTGCCCAGTGCCAGTTGCTGTTTTTTGCTTGTTTTTGACTTCGCAGAAAATCAATACCAAAGAGAGTCCAAACGCAGCAAAACTTTTTGGAGATTTTTCTGGACCAGAAGACACAAGATGGGCCGAAGAAGTACTAGAGGGGTGCCCCGAGGGGGGCACAACCCACCTGGGTGCGCCTGGGGGCCAAGGCGCGCCATGGTGGGTTGTGCCCACCTCGGTGGCCTCCCGTACTGCCTCTTTGCTCTATAAATACCCCGAAAATTCAAAAACCCGGGGGAGTCGACGAAACACAATTCGAGTCGCAAGTTCCAGAACCACCAGATCCAATCTCGACACCATCACGGAGGGGTTCATCATCCTCATTGGTGCCTCTCCGATGATGCGTGAGTAGTTCATTGTGGACCTTCGGGTCCGTAGTTAGTTGCTAGATGGCTTCCTCTCTCCCTCTCTTTTCATTCTCAATACAATGGTCTCTTGGAGATCTATTTGATGTAACTCTTTTTGAGGTGTGTTTGTTGGGATCCGATGAACTTTGAGTTTATGATCAAATCTATTCTATCCATGAAAGTTATTTGAGTCTTCTTTTGATATCTTATCTGCATGATTACTTATAGCCTCATATTTCATCTTCAAATCATTGGTTTAGTTAGGCCGACTAGATTGATTTTTCTTGCCATGGGAAGAGGTGCTTTGTGATGGGTTCGATCTTACGGTGCTCATTCCCAGTGATAGAAGGGGACATGAGACATATGTATCGTTGCTATTAAGGATAACAAGATGGGGTCTATTCCTACATGAATAGATCTTGTCTACATTATGTCATCGTTCTTATTGCATTACTCCGTTTCTCCATGAACTTAATACACTAGATGCATGTTGGATAGCGGTCGATGTGTGTAGTAATAGTAGTAGATGCAGGCAGGAGTCGGTCTACAAATCTTGGATGTGATGCCTATATAATGATCATTTCCTGGATATCATCATAATTATTTGAAGTTCTATCAATTGCCCAACAGTAATTTGTTTACCCACCGTATGTTATTTTTCTCGAGAGAAGCCACTAGTGAAATCTACGGCCCCTCGGTCTATTCTTTATCATATTTGCCTTCGAGATATATTTTTATTTGCTTTTATTTTCAGATCTATTATTCTAAAAACCCAAAAATACCTTGCTGCACTTTTTATTTATTTATTTTATTTTGTTTTATCAAGAGATCTATTTATCCAATCTACTAAAAATTTATCTATCTTTTTACCCGAGAGGGATTGACAACCCCTCTTACGCGTCGGGTTGCAAGTATTTTTTCTTTGTGTGCAGGTACCTTTTACATAGTGTTGCGTGATTCTCATACTGGTTTGATAACCTTGGTTTCATCACTGAGGGAAATACCTACCGTAGCTGTGGTGCATCATCCCTTCCTCTTTGGGGAAATACCGACGTAGTTCAAGCGACATCAAAAGGAATTTCTGGCGTCGTTGCCGGGGAGACATCATCAACATCTATCAGGTTCCTAATCACAAATCTCATCTCCTTGAAATTTACATTATTTGCCATTTGCCTCTCATTTTCATCTCCCCCATTTCACACAAAAATTGTTGTTTAATTCGCCCTCTTTTTCGTTCGTCGTTTTCTCGTCAGATCTGTTTTCGTGTGCAACTTTGTTTTTCACTTTTTGTCGTCATGGATAGTTCTTCCTCTATTGCGTGCACCCCGGAGAACGAGATTCTTAAGTTTAAACAAAGGGGAGGGGAGAATATAAAAGATGCTTTGTATAGGATTTGCAATGCTCATAATAGATCTATTCGTAAGCAATCTACCATTGTTCTTCTTTGCTATTTTTATGTGGGCATCACTACTTGGTATAGATTCGTCCTTGGTACGATTACCGATGGGAATTTCTTGATGTGTCCTTCTCTAGATGCTTTTAATGCTATGGGAAATCTAGTGGGTTCACCACCTCTTATGATTAATGAAACAACTTTAACTCCCGAGCATGTTATGGGAAGGCTAGATGCTATTGAAAAGAAAATTTTCACTGAAGAAAACATTGAACAATTAGATAAAAGGATGCATAATCTTGCTAATAGAATTGGGTCAAAAGCGGGAGATGATCTTAAAGTACTAAAATAAAAAGAACCCGCACTCAACAAGAGAATAGAGGAGAGCCCCGCTATAATTGATAAGTTGGAAGAAATTTTTAGTAATCTAAGCACGCCTTTTTCTTACACTAAAACTATTGAAAAAACTCCGGTAAAAATTGGCAAGATTACTCAAGTTGCTAAAAACAAGGGTGCAACTTCTAATAGTAACAAAGAAGATCTTAAGATGATTAGTATTCACCCAGATTTTGTTGAAGTGATAAAAGACCCTATTTGCAAGAATGAATTCTTCAAACTAGTTCCTAGGAACATTGTTATAGAAAATTTGTATGATAAATCTTTGAAGAAATCTAAGTGTTTGATTGAGGATTTGGAAACTAAAGATGACAATACTTGAATCTATGCATTATTCCTAGCTAGGGGCATAAAACGACAGCGCTTGTTGGGAGGCAACCCAATGAATAAAATTTGTTTTCGCCTTTTTCTTTCTGTTCTTGAGTGTTTGCACAATTCTGCTAATGTTGTGATTGTGTTTTTTATGTTTTAATTAGTGTTTGTGCCAAGCAAAGCCTTTGGGATCATGTTGGGTGATATTTGATTTGATCTTGTTGGAAAACAGAAACTTTGTGCGCCAGTGACAGAATTGTTTAAATTTACAGAAGCCTGATAAAATTCTGAATTTTTTACACAAGATTTATATACAAATTACCCACTTTGTTCTAAGCTTTCAGAATTTTTGGAGTTATAGAAGTATATGAAGTTTTTAGATTGCTACCAACTGTTCTGTTTTTGACAGATTCTGTTTTCTTTGCGTTGTGTGCTTATTTTGACGAATCTATGGTTTGTATTGGAGGGTATAAGCCATGGTAAAGTTGGAATACAGTAGATATAATGCAAAAATAAAATATGAATGGGTTTGAATAGTACTTAGAGTAGTTATTTTCTTTGTTATACTAACGGATCTCATGAAGGTTTTGTTGAGTTTTGTGTGATTGAAGTTTTCAAGTTTTGGGTGAGATCACGATGGATGAAGGAATAAGGAGTAAGAAGAGCCTAAGCTTGGGGATGCCCCATGGCACCCCAAGTTATTATCCAAAGAGGAACAAGCAACTAAGCTTGGGGATGCCCCGCATGGCATCCCCTCTTTCTTCTAACGACCATCGGTATTTTACTTGGAGCTATATTTTTATTCGTCACATCTCATGAGTTTTGCTTGGAGCGTCTTGTATTATATGAGTCTTTGCATGTTTTGCTTTGTGTCATCTATCCTTACTAAACACACCTATCTGAGAGAGCCAAAATTATGCTATGATTTGTTAGAATTGCTCTGCATGCTTCAATTAAGTTTCTTGAGCTATGGAATTGCTCTAGTACTTCACTTATATCTTTTTTAGCACGGTGTGCTTTAATATTTTTGAAGAAATGCTCTCATGCTTCACTTATATTTATTTGAGAGTTAGTAATTTTTGAAGAAATTGTCTCATGCTTCACTTATATTATTTTGGGAGAAGAAATTTTTTATGCTCATGTTCTTCACTTAGATTTGTTTGAGCTATCAAAAGCAACATATGAAATTAGTCCCAAAGTGATAGATATTCAAGAGGGATATAATAAAAACTTTCATGAAGATCATTGGACAAAATAAACTTGATTCTTTCACTGCTACGCGTCGGTCCTAAACAAACGGTTTTAACCCCTTTCCGCGACGGCATTTGGAACCGTCGCCAAGTGAGTGTGTGCGATAGGGTGTCCTTCCCACACGACCCAGAAATCGTCGGGGATAGGCCCTCCTGGGACCCAGGCTAGGGCCGTGTGCAATCGGGCGAGGCATCAAAACCCAATAATTTTCGTAGGTATGTACATCCCACACAATAATCCGAGAAAATCATTTCCGTAGGTATGTACATCCCACACGGTGAATCCCAGAAAAACATTTCCGTTCGTATGTATATCACACACAGTCAATCCAAGGAATACGTTTCCGTTCTTATGTACATCCCACACAGTCAATCCAGGGAAAACGTTTCCATTTGGATGTACATCCCACACGGTTTTATGTATACGCTCATGTGTGAAAGGTGTAACTATCACACATGCTCTGCCTTGGTTAACTGTTTGCTTTTATGAACTACATCACACACGATTTGATGTAGAAAACAGTGTGGCATTGGGCTATCCATCACAAGCGCTTTTACTGCCAGAACCGTTTGCAAAGTTCCATGACCGTCTGTTCTCTTTTTATTTTTGCCTGTAATTTATTATTCTAATTGGAAATTTTGAAATACAAAACGTGCAATTCAAATTCTCAGCACAATGGTTCAACAACGAATCCTTAAATAAAATTGCCAGTACAATATGTTCAGTAATTACAGGATTAGGCAGCAATTAACTATGATGAACCACAGTATTTAAAGGCGGTAAAGGTGAAGAGACAAGTGTAAATCATTTTGACTGCCGATGGTGTTGAAGAAGCGGAATGCCCATAATGTGCCTTCCTGCATGCCATAGGCACGAACCACTTTTGTCCAACCCCTTGTGACGATCGCCCGCCCATCCTTCACCGCCTTCAGGAAGACTTCCAGAGCATTATCATGGTAGCATGAATTATATACTTTAACCTTAGTTGCCTCCACTCCGGTCATGTAGTTTGCAAGGTAATCATCAGTAAATAGCTTCGGAAACCACTGAAAAGAATACTGAGGTCTAATAGAGTAACTTGTTGTGGGCAGGGGGAAAAGGCAACATATTACTTACCATCCTAAAGTTCACTGTTGTCTTCGACAAAGTGTAAATAAAGAGCTTAATTCCAATCACCCGTTTCTTTCACCTAACAATCTTTCTTAGTTTCCTCACTTGACGCTTGTTCATGAATATCTCATTGCTCCATACGCAAAAGGGATCGAAGCGTGGATTAGTACCGCTCATATATGTACCTACAAGCAACCAGTAAATGTTAGAAGCTAAACTGAGATTGCACAAATGATGTAAAATAGAACTACCTATGTTCCTAAGTACAAGTATTTTTTTTGAGATTTCAATATGAACTACATACGGATGTATATAGAATTATAAATATAGTTTAGATTAGAATCTAGATTCACTCATTTTGCTCCTTATGTAGTCTATATTGGAATCTCTAAAAATACTTATATTTAGGAATAGATGGTGTATAAGACATGGGATGTAGCTAACCTCGACGGCAAACAACATCATCGCCCATTGTAGCCCTGTGTAAGTACATGGAAAGCCAATGTTAACTACAACAGGGTTAACATCCACAAAAAATAGCAAATGGTGATAAAACGGCAACATCTGTAGTGATATCTTCATTTCGAAAGAGTAGCACGGTAGCAAAGGGACGGATTAAAAAATGGATACAACTGTTAATTGCAAAATGCTTAACAACATCCTAATTCATGTTTTGTAAGTTTGTAGCCATTGAAATACAACTCTTTAAAAATGGATACAACTGTTAATTGCAACAGGCCTAATGGCCATTGAAACCGGTACTGATAAAAATGCAATTGGCAGAGTTAAACATCACAGGGCAGGTGCTACCAGAGCAGATAATGGCCCAGTTGTCTATAAAAAGGTAGGGAAAATAGCTCAAACATGTTAGGCATGTTTACTACAACATGATTAATACATCGACAGTACAAAACATAGCCATTAATTGCAACTGGTATTGGTAAGATTGAACTGGTCGGTACATACTTGGTAAGTCCTGAGAGGTAGTTGCTGGGGCACTTCATCTTGGCCAGAGCCCGCCCAAAGTCAGCGGCGGCGGAGGCGAGCTGTTCCTCCGGGTCGAAGCGTGGATCAGTGCCACTGACATGTGTACCTACAGGCAACCAGTAAATGGCAGAAGTTAAACTGCAATTGCACAAATGATGTAAAATACTATAAGACATGGGATGCAGCTAACCTTGACGGCAAACAACAACATCGGCCGTTATGACCCTGCGTAAGTACATGGACAAGCATGTAAGTACAACAGGGTTAGCATCCACGAAAAATAGCAAATGGGGCAACATCTCTAGTATATCTTCATTGCGGAGAGTAGCATCGTAGCAAATGGACAGATTAAAAAATGGATACAACTGTTAATTGCAATAGGCTTAACAGCATCCTAAGTCATGTTTTGTAAGTTTGTAGCCATTGAAATACAACTGTGTAAAAATGGATTCAACTGTTAATTGCAACAGGCTTAATAGACATTGAAACCGGTACTGATAAAAATGCAATTGGCATAGTTAAACATCACAAGGCAGGTGCTGCCAGAGTAGAGAATGGCCCAGATGTCTATAAAAAGGTAGGGATAGTATCAAAAACGTGTTAGGCATGTTTACTAGAACATGCTTAATACATCGTCCGTACAGAACATAGCCATTAATTGCAACTAGTATTGGTAAGATTGAATTGGTGAGTACATACTTGGTAAGTCCTGAGCAGTAGTTGCTGGGGCACTTCATCTTGGCCAGAGCTCGCCCAAAGTCAGCGACGACGGAGGCGAGCTGTTCCTCCGGGTCGAAGCATGGATCAGTGCCACTGACATGTGTACCTACAGGCAACCAGTAAATGGTAGAAGTTAAACTGCAATTGCACAAATTATGTGAAATACTGTAAGACATGGGATGCAGCTCACCTCGACGGCAAACAAAAGCATCGACCGTTATGACCCTGCGCAAGTACATGGACAGGCATGTTAAGTCCAACAGGGTTAGCATCCACTAAAAATAGCAAATGGGCAGCATCTCTAGTGATATCCTGAGTCATGTATTGTAAGTTTGTTGCTGGTATTGGTGAAATTGAGCTGGACACGGTAATATTTGAACATCACACATTGTGCAGTACTGAAATAAACAAGGCACGAACATGCTTAATACATCAACTGTACAAATCATAGTCGTTGCAAGTGGTATTTGTAAGATTTAGCTGGTCAGATCTTACCTGTTAAGTCCTGGGGGTAGTCGCTGGGGAACTTTATCTGGGCCAGAGCCTGCACCATGTCGGCGGCGGTGGCGGAGGCGAGGTGTTCCTCCGGGTCAACACGCACAACGGCCATCGCGCCATGGACCGCCATCAGCTCCTGGCAGGGGGGATTTGGAGGCATGAGGATGTTTCGCAGGCGCCATTTAAGCAATCAGGCCGGGGACATGATAGAGATCGGTGGGTTACCTGACTGGGTCCGAGAAGAACATAGATGTGGTTGAAGCTGTGGTTGCGGCGGCGGCGGTTTGAGATGCCGGTAGTGGGAGGCGCAAGGGAGGGGGGGATACTGAGGGGAAGGGGATGTGGTTGGAGGAATAAATTCTGAAATCGCGCGCCTAACGAAAATTTCGGTGCGAAACTTGAAACTTGGGCGGGGGAAACACACAACACAGATGAAGCGCGTAAAATACTCATGTGCGAGAAAAAAGAAAGTTGGCAGATCCCGTCTCAAAAAAATGTACACGTGTACTTGATTTTTTCGGTCAATGGTACGCCTGGTTTATTAGGAAATATCGCACAGGTAACTGACTTATGGGTCATTAACGCAAAAAAACGTAGACGGGTACGGCATAGAAACCGTGTGTTTTGTGATCTTCTAATGATTAACGCAAAAAAAACGCACACGGGCACACATGCTAATCAACGCTCAAAGCCCTCAAAGATGTTCTTACTGACATTGTACGTTAATACTACAAACTTAAAGTACTACTGGTAATTTGCTCTAATACTACAAACTTAAACTACTTCTGACATGCTGCCATCAGGGCATGCTGGCCAGACACTGTCGTTCTCCTTCTCGGCCTTGTAGGCGGTAGCCCACCGTGCTTCGATCTCCGCCAAGCTCTCCTCACCACGGCGTGCGGCCTCTTTTTTCTTGTAGCGGCGTCACTCTCTTTTCTTGACTGCTTTCTGCCTTTTCCACTCCTTCTGTGCGGCTTTGGCCGCCTCTAGATCCACCACCCATTTGGCCATGGCAGCCTCAAAGTCCGCCCATGTAACTGTCTGGCCGCCGCCGGCGATGAACTCGGCGCGGCGAGATGCCATTGTCGGTGTCAAAACCGGCGGATCTCGAGTAGGGGGTCCCGAACTGTGCGTCTAGGATCGATGGTAACAGGAGACGGGGGACACAATGTTTATCCAGGTTCGGGCCCTCTCTATGCAGGTAATACCCTACTTCCTGCTTGATTGATCTTGATGAATATGAGTATTACAGGAGTTGATCTACCACGAGATCGTAATGGCTAAACCCTAGAAGTCTAGCCTGCATGACTATGGTAATGAATGTCCCTTCATCTGTACTAAGCCCTCCGGTTTATGTAGACACCGGAGGGATCTAGGGTTACATCAGGTCGGTTACACAGAAAGGAAATCTTCATATTTGGTCCCCAAGCTTGCCTTCCATGCCAAGGAGAGTCCCATCCAGACACGGGTGAAGTCTTCGGTCTTCGTATCTTCACAGCCTCAGTCCGACCCATGGCTAACAGGCCGGAAGCCCGAGGAACCCTTAGTCCAGGACTCCCTTAGTAGCCCCTGAACCTTGCTTCAATGACAAGGTATCCGGCGCGTAGATCTGTCTTCGGCATTGCAAGGCGGGTTCCTCCTTCCGAACTCCAAGATAGTCTTCGGATGTATTGAATGTGTCCGGACCTGTAACGCGCACCACACACAACCACACAGAGAGAGAATATAATACTCCACGAGTCCAATCCACTGACAACTTTTTACAACATGACATCACGCCTGCCCGGTCATAATTTTGAACCATTTTTCGTCTGCCGTTCCGCGTTTGAAGATGCGGTTTCCATTGGCATGTCTGGTCAAAGCAGAGATTGTGTCCCCTTATTGCAAGATTTTTTATCGACATGGACGTGGGTAACCCAACCGTCTTTAGGGTACAACTCCTTGGGAATAGGAAAGCTTTCAGGTCCGGGAGGAGGCGTTCGATATTCACGGCCTTTATAAAGGGGTACATACCCGTCTTTCTTCTCCATGCTGGCTTCTTCCTCAACCCTTACTACCTCAAGTTCCAACACCCAGGTTTCAATCGCTGCAAGCCTCAGTCATGTCCGGATCCAGCCATCGAGGCTGGTTTGTTTCCCACTTCCTCCGAGGATTAGGGTTTGCCCTTAATCCCTTAGTCCGGGGGCTCATGTTCTATTATGGACAAGATTTTCACGATCTCGCCCCGAACTCTATTCTTCTCATCTCGTCGTTTATCGTCACGTGCGAAGCCTTCCTCCAAACTCCTCGGCACTTCGGCTTGTGGCTCAAGACCTTCAATGTGAAGCCGCAAGTGATGGAGGGGGTGTAGGCGGAGTGCGGTGGAGCCTCAGTGAGCAAGCTTACCAGCGCTGTTTGGCTAAAAGGATCCTTCATAGAATCTTCCGACTTATGGCAGCAAGAGTGGTTCTATATCACCGAGCCCCGTGGTTCCAAGTGGGCAGCTGCACCTGCGTTCTGATCCAGCCCCCCAATTCAGCTTGCATTATGGATTAACAAGGGGTTGGACTGGGGATCAGTTGATGAAGTGCGAACTCTGCAGAGTCGCATCCGAAGCCTTATTGAAAAGGATATTGATCTTGTCAACATTATTCAGGTAATGCTAGTCCGCCGGACCCTGCCGTGCCAGCGACGGCCTCTCCGCATGTGGGAGTTTAATCTAGAAGGGCCACGGACTCTTCAGCACTTCTTCAGCACTACGCACGAAGGAATGTGGAAATTATTTTTCGGGAAACGCAAACAATGGCCGGACACCACCGAAGATACCGGCCTAGACTGTAACCATCTGGATACCACGGTAAGTACTCGTCCACCGAACACCTCATAATCAGATATCCTGTGGTAAGATACTAAGCAAACCATCTTTTTCCAGGGCTGGATAAAGAAAGCAGAGCGGATCAGGTGTCCGGCCCCTCTTCCCGAAGACTCAGCGGCCCCCTTGTTAACAAGGATGCTGGCACCGGCGCTGTAACAGGCACCGGTAGGGGAGGGCAAGGCGGAGAGTGAGAAGACCCGGGATGACCTTTGTTCCGGAGGTAAATTAGACATTGAGTCCGGAGAGATTGACATTTCCTCGCCCGAAGACAAAGGCGAAAGAGAAGCAAGTATCCCTTCTCCATTTAGGAAGAAAAGGGCCGCCTCCGAAGGTTGGGAGGGGCGGTCTCCTAAGAGGGGCAAGATGCCACCGTCGAACGGCTCGGGATTGGAAGGCGACGCCGTTGAACAGCTCCGTCATGAGGACAAGCCCTCAACCAAATCGTAAGTGAATCCGGGGTGCTTTGATAGCATCCCGCTCCTTTCCTGTTACCGAAGAGACATGTAGTGTGCCTGTCTATTTTTACAGTTCAGAACAGAGTATTTCTGGGCAATCCTCTTCTTCGGGAGATCTCCTCCCATAGATGATGGAAAGCGAGACACCTCCCCCGACCTCCTCGCCCCATAAGGCGGACGACTCCGAAGGGTCATGTCGGAGGGTTTTTCTTGATCAACAAGCGGTGCAGGGGATGAAAGAGGCAGTACCCGAAGGTGGACCTCCGATCGTCCGGGATTCGGGGGCCAATAATGAAAGCCCCGGACTGTCCGGTTTTCAGCCAACGATGATTCTGGAGACGGGTGAACAGGTTCCTTCAAAGGATGGTCGTGCTCCTACAGCGGCTTCCGGAGACCCGGTGGCGCCGGATATATTGAGGGATATGCTGCGACAAGCATCTGTCTCGCGGGAACAGCGTACCTTGATGGGTACGGTGGTTGAGAAGATTCTGTCCGCGAAGAGCGGATTGAATGAAGCCTTCATGAGCCTGCTAAGAGGCTTCGAGGTTTGTGATGTAGTATTTTCAACTATATTTTATTTGCAAAGATGCACCTGTGTATAGGTAGTAGCCCCTGAGACTCGGGTTGGCTTCCCATGGGAGGCAAACGGAGGATCAAGAAGAAATACTCAAGGACTAATCTGATTAACTGGAATACAAGCTGCTTCCCCCTTGGCTACTTCCCGGACTACGGATATTGCCGAGCTGCAGCGGAAGCTTGATGTGGCAGGGGATGACATTGCGTTAATCAATATGTGTCTTGACGAGTCGCAAGGTATGTATTCAGAGCAGTCCTTTCCCATATATTTTTGTAATATAAGCATGACGCTGAAAGTTATATGTTGGGATATGCATGGCTGCAGATGGTGCTGCCGCCGTTGAGATTCTTCGGGCGGAGCTGGCCCGGGCCAAGGAGCAGGCCCAGTTTAGTAATGCGGCTGCCGAAAAGGCGTTGGCTAAACTAAAGGCCGAACAAGCTGCTCGGCGCCAAGATGAGGAGAAGAAATCCACGATGGCCCTCGAACTGAAAAATGCTACTGGCCGCTGTGAATTTCTTGAGAAGGAGAATGAAGCCAAAACGGCTGAACTTGACAAGGCATTACGAGAGGCGAAAGAAGCGCGGTATGAATCCAGAGCAGCCTGTGAGGAGATCCGACAAGCTGGGGAGATTGCGGCCGATAAGCCCTTTTTGCTGCAGGCTAAGTTCGGCGATCCGAACTATGCTCGGCTTAACCAAGTGTGGAGTTCTCCGGACGAGTTTTTAGACTTGCCGAAGAGTTCTTTTGATGCGGCGCAGTTTTACCATGCGCGAGAAGGGTATGCAACAGAGAAGCTTTCCTGGTCACAATTTGGCGCGTCAAAGCGCCCTCTGTTGCTGAATGAACAAATGTCCCAATGGTCCGAGCTTCATAGGATATCCGGCGCTGCCATGAAGAACGTCATAATCCGGTTGCGGCCAACTGAGCCTGTTCCGAATAGCTACTTCGGCTTGGTGCAGCGGCTTGTTGATGCGGCGCCACGTATCGACGCTGTGAGGCGGTCGGCGTGCATTGAGGGTGCACAGATGGCCTTTGCCCGTGTATCAATGTTGCAGCGAAGAGTCCACCCAAGGGCAAGGACCATCACGCACCGGAGCATTATTTTGAAGACGTCTTAGAGGCTGCCCGCTTGATAGAGGGTCAATGCTCGAAAGACATAGTATTCGAGTGAGGTGTAAGGGAATTGTAAAAGACAATTTTATATTTAATTTATTTTTATGTTTTGCTTGAAAGCTTTTTGTTCCTCCTGTGCGGCCGTTTTTATATAATCTGAAAGTTTTCCAATCGTCGGCTTCAGCCCCCTCATAGGAAGTACGGGGGTGTTCGGAAAAAGCACTTGATCACTCTTGACCCAACGTCTTGGTCCATGAAGGAGGTGACAATGCGGCGAACCAGACAATCGGACTATAGGGCATTAACACTTTCACTTAGCCATAGGAGTTTTATGGTGGGTCTACGATATAGCCCCTGGTATGTACCCGACTTATTTTTAGTACGATGTGCTGTACAGATGATCTGAAAAAGATCCTTCGTATAACACGGAGAGAATCGCTCAAGATTCCAATAAGTCGTGGAGTGGTTGACCAGCTCTCGCCGCATCATGACAGTCAGTTTTCAGCTTTCTCTACTGAGGTGCTTGACCAGATGAACAGGAAGCACAATCGTAGTAGTTCTCCCTTTACTACCCTAGCCGATAGAGCGGAACGTAGGGTAGCAAGCACAGGAGCCGGGCAACCCAACTATTGACCCAAGACATGATTCGGAGCTGATGCATATAAGGCCAAACTCGCGACGCCGAAGTATGCTATAAAGCTGTTCGGACTTGCCGGCAACTCATTTGTTCCCATACCGAGCCCCTGACGAGTTATGCCGAGGTGTGTGTGTAAAACAACCACATGAGCAAAAATTCGGGTCGATTAGGAAAAAGTCGATACTGGACACTGGTTACGTGTACTGGGATATGAGTGATAAGCCAATTATTATATAGATAACAAAGCTACAACCCTGGCTATTTGACATGCCCGGGGTCGAAGGCTGAGGAAAAAGGCACCTTACAGGCTCGGAATAGAGAGCTCGGTCTACAAAATGTTAGTTTGGACCTCCTGTCGCACGTCTGCGTCGCCTGTCCTCGGTTAAGGGATTCCTTGACAGGAATAACCCTTGGATGATTGTGCGAACCCAAACTCTGGTAGAGTCCTCGGGGTGACCGACCCTTGAGCTACTTCGAAGGTATGTTAGGCGGACGGCGGAAGCCGAATTACTAGTCCAATATGGACATTGATCGGTCATGTTGAATGGAGACCGGTGGCATGATGGCCGACGTGGTATGCGGCGTGATAAGGCCGCTGTGTAGTTCGGCTGAGGTAGCCGTGGTATGATCTCCCGTACAGAGGGAATGTTTCGTGCGCTCACCTCTAGGGGTGTGTGTCATGCATACCATGTTTACTGTTTTTGCTTCGGGGGGAAATTGCTTCTGACCCCCGGTATTTGGTTGGTGGATCTCTTCGTCATCCCTATCGCCAGGCGGCCTCCTCCCCTTGTGTTCGGCGTTGAGCTTGCCGACCTGCTTGAAGACCCAACAACTTCTGTTGGTATGATTAGCTGGTTTATCGGGGTGGCCGTGAATCTGGCAGGGTCGATCCAATATCCTGTCTAGATTGGATGGTCCATCCCTATTTGCCTTGAATGGCTTTTTCCGTTGACCAGATTTGGGACTGCTGAATCCGGCGTTGACCGCTGTGTCGCGTGATCTGTCATTATCATTGCGACTTCTGTGTTTGTTGCGTCGTGGCTTGCCAATGCCGTCTTGGATTTCGGAAGTGCCCGGGTCATAGGCGTTGTTGCTTCTACGAACGAGCCAGTTGTCTTCTCCCGCGCAAAAGCGGGTCATTAGAGCGGTAAGGGCAGTCATGGATTTAGGTCTTTCTTGGCCGAGGTGGCGGGCAAGCCATTCATCCCGGACGCTGTGTTTGAAGGCCGCAAGGGCTTCCGTGTCCGGACAGTCGATGATTTGGTTCTTTTTAACTAAGAACCTAGTCCAGAGCTTCCTGGCTGACTCTCCGGGCTGCTAGAAAATGTGACTTAAGTCATCGGCATCCGGTGGCCGGACATATGTTCCTTGGAAGTTGTCGCGAAAGGCGTCTTCCAAATCTTCCCAGTTGCCAATAGAATTTTCCGGCAGACTGTTTAACCAGTACCGAGCTGGTCCTTTGAGTTTTAGTGGTAGGTATTTGATGGCATGAAGGTCATCTCCGTGGGCCATGTGTATATGGAGTAGGAAGTCCTCAATCCATACCGCGGGATCCGTTGTTCCGTCGTATGATTCGATATTCATGGGTTTAAACCCGTCTGGGAATTCATGCTCCATTACTTCATCTGTGAAGCAAAGAGGGTGTGCGGCACCTCTATACTGGGCCACACTGCGACGTACCTCCGATGGAGTCTGTTTGCAGTTTTCGGCCCGGGCGTGGCTGGGTTTGTCACGTCCGAATAGGTAGCCATCGTCGCGTGTCGAGGCACGTCCTCGCGATCCATAGATCGATCGTATGTGTCCTGCTCTACTGTCCAAGTCCCGTCGACGGTCGTATGTACAACCCCGAGCTGTTTTATTCTTGCCTTTACGGCGAGGTGGGGCGATCTGGTGTTCGGCTTGAGTTGCCGCTTTATCCTGACCGCGTGGCGGTCGGTCGGCCGCGTTGTGCGATGATGGTACGGGCTCCAGCGCCTCGTCATCGAACTAAGGTAACAATTTTTGGCTAGGCCGTTGAGGCCGTATTCTTCGGCGGCCAGGACTTCGGTCCATTTATCATTGAGCAGATCTTGGTCAGCTTGAAGCTGCAGCTGCTTCTTATTCAGGCTCCTTGCAGTGGATATTAGCCGGCGTTTAAAGTGCTCCTGCTCGAGAGGTTCTTCAGGCACGATGAATTCTTCGTTGCCGAGGCTCTCCTCCTCCTCGGAGAGCGGAAGATAATTACCATCCTCTGAGTCTTCATGTGTGGCCTGTTCATCGGGGCTAACGTGCGCGTCATCCCGTTCATCCTGTTCGGAGATTGCCCCGACAAGGTCTTCATTGTCTTCGGCTCTGCCCAGAGTATTATTTTCTCCGGTGCCGGTGTTGTTGTCTTTTGTACGATGCGATTTAGACCAGCGCCACTGATGCCGGTGCCGGGGATGTGTGTCAGGAGGTTTGTTCTTAACTGGATCCTCCTTGTCGTCGTTGTTAGTTTCTTTAGGTGTATCCACCATGTATACGTCATGTGAAGAAGTGGCCGTCTAGCATCCGGTAAGCGGCGGGTTTTGGCCCTGCTCTTCATCGACATCGTCGTCCATACCGTCGATGTCGTCAGAGCTGTAATCGAGCATGTCGGTTAAGTCTTCGATAGTGGCTATGGAGTGGGTGGCGGGTGGGAAGCTGAATTCTCCCCCATCATCAGCCTCCAGTTCAAACCGGACATAATTCGGCTGTGAGTCCCCTGCCAGGGACAGATTCTTTAATGAGTTTAGCACATCCCCGAAGGGCGAGTGTTGGAAGATGTCTGCGGCGCTAAAATCGAAGATCGATAAGCGATCAAGTTCGGCATCCCCGGATGCACATGGCTCGGAATTTATGGCCAGAGACGAGTCCGGAGTTCCGGTGACAAAGACGTCGTGTGACTTTAGGTATATGTTCGGCTCCAACGCCGTGGAATCTGTGGCCTCCGCGGTGGGGTTGAGCCTCCTGTCCTTGGATGGCGCAATATGCTCCGGATCTACGGCCAGAGCAGTTACAGGAGAAATCTCCTGGATACGGTCTGATGATAGATTTAGGTCATGTTCGTCGGGGTGACCAGGAGCGATTGCCGCGGTCTCGAATCCAGCGAAGATCAAGTCTCCACGGACGTCCGCGACGTAGTTCAAGCTCCCGAATCTGACCTGATGGCCAACGGCGTAGCTGTCGATCTGCTCCGGACGGCCAAGCGAGCTGGCCCGCAGTACGAAGCCGCCGAGTATGAAGATCTGTCCGGGGAGGAAGGTTTCTCCTTGGACAGCATTGTCATTGACGATTGAAGGGGCCATCAAACCTTTTGGGGACGACACAATGGAACTCTTAAGGAAAGCACCAATGTCGGTGTCAAAACCGGCGGATCTCGGGTAGGGGGTCCCAAACTGTGCGTCTAGGATCGATGGTAACAGGAGACGGGGGACACAATGTTTACCCAGGTTCGGGCCCTCTCTATGGAGGTAATACCCTACTTCCTGCTTGATTGATCTTGATGAATATGAGTATTACAAGAGTTGATCTACCACAAGATCGTAATGGCTAAACCCTAGAAGTCTAGCCTGCATGACTATGGTAATGAATGTCCCTTCATCCGGACTAAGCCCTTCGGTTTATATAGACACCGGAGGGATCTAGGGTTACATCAGGTCGGTTACAGAGAAAGGAAATCTTCATATTTGGTTGCCAAGGAGAGTCCCATCCAGACACGGGTGCAGTCTTTGATCTTCGTATCTTCACAGCCCATCAGTCTGGCCCATGGCTAACAGGCCGGACGCCCAAGGACCCCTTAGTCCAGGACTCCCTCAGCCATCGCTTCCTTACCATGTGTGCGCTCGCGGGCGGCGAGGAACGCGGCGCGGCGGGATGCCATCGCTTCCTTACCAGTTACTGTGCGTCGCGGTGCCATGGACGACGCCTGGAGAGAGCTCTGGGACGGAGGGGCCGAGCAGCCATACAGTGCGGTGGTATTCAAGAGCTCAATGACAAAAAAAAATGTGGCTTCCCTTACAATTTTGCTCGTTAATTATCGCACACGGTTCATCTCCGTCGCTTCCGGAAACAGTGTGCGCTGAGCCTATTGTGTGTTGCGTTATGATTGGCCGGAACCCCAGCCACGCGGATCGCGCGTGTGCACCGTTGGATGCGCCGCGATCGAACGGCAATCCACGTCCCTCACATCACACCCGTGCACCTGTAGCTGGATTGGATTTATATGCGCTAAATGCCTAGAAAATGCACATAATCCCCTAAATATGGTAAATGAGCCCGGAAAAATGCCAAATTTGAACACGGTGATTTGTAGGGTGTATGTTCGTCGTAGAAAAAAAACTCCAGGGCAAAGAACGGAGAAAATTTGGATTCCCCTTCAATCTTGAGGATTTCCCTCTCGAAAGCATGGAACTTCCTCGGTGATGGTTCGATTTATGAAGGGCGTGCATGACGACATAAGCCAAACCTTCTCAAATTTTTACCAGGGCATGGTGAGGTCATATCATGGCACCATGCCAGGCGTCGTGTTTTTAAGCATTTATTTCATTTATTCTATAGTTGAAAACCCAACAAACAAACATTTGTGGTTGACTATTGCCACACATTTCAATGAAATATCTATCCATTATTCCTTGTAAAAGGCATGAGAATTTACTAAACGGCACGAGCATGGTTTTCTAGGCCGTTCTTGTGGACCCTTTCATGCATCGATTGTTTGAACTTGAATTATGTGCATTAATGCCTAGGAAATGCACATAATCCCCTATGTATGGCAAATGAACCCGTAAAAGTGCCAAATTTGAACACGGTGATTTGCAGGTTGTATGTTCATCGTAGAAAAAAACTCGTGGACAAAGGACAAAGGAAATTTGGACCCCCCTTCAATCTTGGTGATTTCCCCCTTGAAACCATGAAACTTCCTCGGTGATGGTTCGATTTATGAAAGGCGTGCATCACGACATAAGGAAAACATTCTCCAATTTTTACCAGGGCATGGTGAGGCCATACCATGGCACCACGCCAGGCGTCATGTTTTCCAACCATGTGTTTCATTTTTTGTATAGTTGTTAACCGAGTAAACGACGCGTTTATGGTTGACTATTGCCACACATTTCCTTGAAATATCTACCCATTCCTTGTAAAAGGCATGAGAATGTACTAAATAACACGAGCATGGTTTTCCAGACCGTTCTTGTGCACCTTTTCATGCACTGATTGTTTGAATTTGAATTATGTCCATTAATGCCTAGAAAATGCACATAATCCCCTAAATATGGTAAATGAGCCCGGGAAAATGTCAAATTTGAACACGTTGCATTTGAGGCGGTATGTCGATGTTGGAAAAAAAACTGAATGACAAACTAGGATGGAAATTTGAATTCCCCTTCAATACTGGGGATTTTCCCTCTCGAAAGCATTGAACTTCCTCGGCGATGGTTCAATTTATGAAGGGCGTGCATGACGACATAAGCCAAACCTTCTCAATATTTTACCAGGGCATGGTGAGGTCATACCATGGCAGCATGCCAGGCGTCATGTTTTTTAAGCATTTATTTCATTTTTCTATAGTTGAAACCCAACAAACAAACATTTGTGGTTGACAATTGCCACACATTTCAACAAAATATATATCCATTATTCCATGTAAAAGGCATGAGAATTTACTAAATGGCACGAGCATGGTTTTCCAGGCCATTCTTGTGGACCCTTTCATGCATCGTTTGTTTGAACTTGAATTATGTGCATTAATGCCTAGGAAATGCACATAATCCCCTAAATATGGCAAATGAACCCGGAAAAGTGCCAAATTTGAACACGGTGATTTGGAGGTTGTATGTTCATTATAGAAAAAACTCGTGGACAAAGGACAAAGGAAATTTGGATCCCCTTCAATCTTGGTGATTGCCCCTCAAAACCATGAAACTTCCTCGGTGATGGTTCGTTTTATGAAAGACGTGCATGACGACATTTTTACCAGGGCACGGTGAGGTCATACCATGGCACCACACCAAGCGTCATGTTTTTCCAAGCATGTATTTCATTTTTGTATAGTTGTTAACCCAGTAAACGATGCGTTTATGGTTGACTATTGCACACATTTCCTTGAAATATCTGCCCATTCCTTGTAAAAGGCATGAGAATGTACTAAATAGCACGAGCATGGTTTTCCAGACCGTTCTTGTGCACCTTTTCATGCACCGATGGTTCGAATTTGAATTATGTGCATAATTAATGCCTAGAAAATGCACATAATCCCCTAAATATGGTAAATGAGTTCGAAAAAATGTCAAATTTGAACACGTTGCATTTGAGGCGGTATGTTGATCGTTGGAAAAAAACTGAATGACAAACTAGGACGGAAATTTGGATTCCCCTTCAATCCTGGTGATTTCCCTCTCGAAAGCATTGCACTTCCTCGGTGATGGTTCGATTTATGAAGGGAGTGCATGACAACATAAATCAAACCTTCTCAGCTTTTAACCAGGGCACGGTGAGGCCATACCATGGCACCATGCCAGCCGTCATCACTACAAAAAAAGACACATCCATGACATTTTGGGCCTAACGAATTTTTTTCTATCATACATATGACACTTCTATGACGATAATTGTGACAAACCCGGTATCATCATAGATGTGGTGGGCTCCTACTTCTATGACAAAAAATCATGACAGAAAATGGGCTTTTCGTCCTGCGCGGGCCGGAGACGCAGCTGCATGACATTCTTTGGGCCGTCCATGACGGAAAAAACCGTGGTAGAAGCAAGGGGGAGGAAAATTTCGGGGAGTTCCCGGTTACGGTGGGAGGTCGGGGGCCGAGCGATGCGCGTTTCTCTCGTACACATACGCGCGTGTGTGCGAGGCGTTGGCTCTAATTGAACCCGAGCAAGGCGTTGGGCTCTAACTGAACCCGAGCGATTGCACTGCAGGCTACGCGTTACTGAACCCGAGCGATCGATCGATGGCTGTTAACTGAACCCGATCGAGCGATTCCTTCGCTACTGCTGCTAACTGAAGCCGATCGATTGGATGAACAGTGAGCGTTGTGGGGGGGGGGGTTGGATGAACAGTGAGCGGTGGCGTTGCCTCTGGATGAACAGGACCCCGTGGTGTGGAGGGCTGGATGAACAGTAGACGGTGGAGGGGTGCCCGTGGAGGGGTGGTTGAACAGGCCCCCGTGGTGTGGAGGGCTGGATGAACAGTAGATGGTGGAGGGGTGCCCGTGGAGGGGTGGTTGAAAAGTAGCCGGTGGAGTAACGCGCGGTGGAGGCTGGATGAACAGGAGCCCGTGGAGGCTGGAGAAGGTCGACGGTAGCCCGTGGAGGCTGGAGGAGGTCGACGGTGGAGATGAACAGTATCCCGTGGAGTCCCGTTTTGCGGTACGCCACACCCCTCCCGATGAACAGGACCCCCGTTTCGACCGTAGGAGGTCCGTTTCGTCCGTTTTGCGGTACGCCACACCCCTCCCGATCAACAGGACCCCTGTTTCGACCGTAGGAGGTCCGTTTCGTCCGTTTTGCGGTACGCCACACCCCTCCCGATCAACAGGACCCCGTTTCGAACGTAGGAGGTCCGTTTCCTCCGTTTTGCGGTATGCCAGGCCTCGTTTCCATCGCCTGTTCCGTCCAAGCCCTCCCGATGAACATGACCACGCATTTCGTTCCGACCCAGCCGGTTGGCTCCCACGCGTTCCGTTGCCTCCCGATGAACACGACGCATTCCGTTGCCTCCCCATGAACACGACGCATTCCGCTGCCTCCCCATGAACACGACGCATTCCGTTGCCTCCCCATGAACACGATGACGACGCTGTTTCTCCGTTCTGACCCAGCCATGTACACGAGCCCTGGCCGTACGTATGTGCGAGTAGGCGTTCGAGACCCCGCCCGTATGTAGACATACGTGGCCGTATTTTCTTTCTTGCACCCTGGCCATTGTACGTACGTGTACATGCTACGTGCGCGCCTCTACTACGACACGTGCGCGCCTCTACTTCGACCAGTATGTACGTACACGTTCGCGACCAGAATGACAACGCTACGTACGCTTCGACCAGGTGGGTCCCGACTGTCAGGCACTTCCTTGCCTGCGAAGATGTAGCTGGTGGGTCCCAGCAGTCAGGGGGGCAAATCGTTTTTTTTGCCCGGACGCACTTCCTTGCATGCGAAGATGTAGCCGGTGGGTCCCAGCAGTCAGGGGGGCGAATCGTTTTTTTTCCCGGACGCACTTCCTTGCGTGCGAAGGTGTAGCTGGTGGGTCCCAGCAGTCAGGGGGGCGAATCGTTTTTTTTTGCCCGGACGCACTTCCTTGCGTGCGAAGATGAAGCTGGTGGGTCCCAACAATCAGGGGGAAACGTTTTTTCCGCGAAATACAGTGGCCCGTCCGGTGGGTCCCAGCTGTCAGGTGGAGGAATCATTATTTTCCGCTTAATAAGGAGGCACTTCCTTGCTGCGGCCGTGGACCCAGCTGTCAGCCTCTCCACGTACAGTCCACGTCCGATGGAAGTCGTTCCTTGACCACGTTGACAAGGCCGCGCCGAGAGCACCATGGCGGTGGACGACGGCGAGGCCTAGGAAGGGGACGACGTGGAGCCGGGGAAGATGCGGCAGTGGAAGCCCGCGCGGAGAGGAGTATGAGGGTTCACTGGTTCGGCTGCGGTGTGAGGCTGCCGTCGCCGCAGGGCCTGGCCAGCGGTGGGAATAGTAGGGGGCGGTGAGGCCTCCGCGGTAGCACAGCCGGCCACGGGAGGCAGGAGCATGCGGCACGACCGGCGCTGCTTTGGGCGGCTGGAGCAAGAAGACCAGAGGTTGAAGAAGCACTACGGCCGTTGGATGGACATCGTACGGCCACTGGAGCTAGAATCGTTCATATTGACTAAGTTGACAAAGCCCTCCGTCCCC
>NC_057805.1:498256310-498263543 GCF_018294505.1 Triticum aestivum
ATGTTAGCGAGGGGAACGTTTTTTTCACGAAATACAGAGGCCCTTCCGGTGGGTCCCAGTTGTCAGGTGGAGGAATCATTATTTTGCGCGTACAGTCCACGGCCGATGGATGTCGTTCGTTGACCACGTTGACCAGGCCGTGCCGAGAGCACCATGGCGGTGGACGACGGCGAGGCCTAGGAAGGGAACGACACGGAGCCGGGGAAGACTCGGCAATGGTTGCCCACGCGGTGGGGAGTACGAGGGTTTACTGGTCCGACTGCCGTCGCCGGAAAATAACAGGAGGTGTGGGTCAGTAGATGAATGGCCTGGCCAGCAATGAAGTAGGGTGGGGCGGTGCGGCCTGTGCGGCAGCACAGCCGGCCACGAGAGGCGGGAGCAGGCAGTCCCACCGGAGCTGGTTTGGGCAGCTGGAGCAAGAAGATCAAATATTGAAGAAGCAGCACGGCCGTTGGATTAACACCAACAGTCACTGCTGCTAGAATCGTTTGTGGACTAAGTTGACAAAGCCAAAGTACACGTCAACCTAGTAGACCCACAAGTCAGCTTCCAAATCTGTCCCAAACAGCATACAGCCCGAAATTTCTAGCCAGATTCAAATTAATTTTAAATCTAAATATACCTTAATTTAAATTCAATGAAATTTTACCCGCACAAAAACAATGAAATTTAAAATATCAAAATCTGAAAGAAAACAGTATTTTGGAACTAATTGCCTGTTTGCTGTATTTTTTCATTTTACAGCCCATTTATTATTACTTATAGCCCATTTATTATTACTTATAGCCCATTTTCTGGGCAAAATGCATCCCTCCTCGTCTTGAAAGATTTCCGGCCCAGCATGGCGTAGAAAAGCAAGTAGGCTTACGTTGGTTATTCTGCAAAAAACAAAATAGCTGGCTAGCCATTTTTAGAAAGGAAAAAAACAAACCGGGCTGGTCATGTGCTAAACATATGAAATAAAAGCCTGGGCTAGACGGGCCACGGGTCCCGCACAACCCAGTTGATACCCTTCTCCGTCCCGAAAAAACAAAATTACTACGCGCGCTGCTGGGTCCCTACTGTCATCCTCACCATGTACAGTCATCTCCTTATTCCTCTCGGTTGTTGACCATGTTAACAACACCGGAGGGCGGCGCCGCGGCGAGCGAACCAAGGCGGAGGACGATGGTGAGGCCTCGGACGGGAACGAACAGGAGCCGGGGAAGATCACAGCCAGCCGTGGGAGGCGGGAGCAGGCGGTCCCGCCGGCGCTGGTTTGGCTTTGGCGGCTCGAGGAAGAAGAGACTGAAGAAACGCGACAGACGTTGAATGTCAATCCAACGGTCAAGGTTGGCACAATCGTTTGTTGACTAAGCAGACACCAAGTAGCATACTTTTTTATATATAGGAAGAAAACTGCGAGGAAAATGTGTTCGTCTGCCGTCCTCCTCACAGGGAACGTTCGCCACATAAGTGACTAGCACCCTTGGTTTTCAACCGAGAGGTCTTGGGTTCGAGTCCCAGGAACTCTCAAGTTTGTCCTCCTTCATTCCTCACAAAAAAAGGGAAAGAAAATCAAAGACTTGGGAAGGCGTACAGAACAAGCTAGTGTACCAGTAAAGAGACGTTGCCGAGTTTTAGAAAAAAGAAAGACGTGCTCCTGTAGCTGGTTCGAATCCAAACCTAGACTATGACTATATATGGTGCTATGCTACTCTGCAAGTAATGAAACTGACATATCCAACGTTCGCTTCTCCTCTTCTCTACTTACTCTGCCTAGCATCAGAAGCTCTAGCCGCAGCAACCATGTCCGCTGGCTGCTCGTCCACCTGCTCTTCAGCAGGCAACAACCAGATATGCGCCAAGTCGCCACCCGTACCATCGCCTGTGGGTCTCATCACACCCCGACCGGCACGTGCACCGCAGCCGATTGCTCATCGCAACCCGCTGCCGTTGGTGTGGTGTCACTGCTGCAAATCACGCAGAGTCATCCGTCGCGTCTCAACCACAATCCGCAACCCTGGCCGAGTCTTCTACAAATGCCCGAATCATGGGGTAATAATATGTTTAAGTGTTGTTCTGCTTCTTTCAGTTGCTGATTTTTTTAATAGTTTGGTTGATGATCTTCCAATTTGATCCGTGCAGAAAAGGGAAGATTCGTGTGATTTGTATTTCTGGGAAGTTGCTGATGTGGGGGAATGCAACTACGCTGATTATTTGGTTAGCCGAGGAATCCCAATACCAGCAGGTTGGGGTGTTGGACAAGTAACTGAAGGAACGGCAAAAGAGGAAGATGCAGAGCAGAAGGTTAAAGATGCAGTTCCTCTGATCATGGCCAAGCAACAGCTGCTGAACGGCCTTGACAGCAATGAGGAGATGAAAGAGCTTGTGAAGATAATGGGCAAAATCGATGTACTCTGTAGGATGATTGTCTCTTTATTTGCAGTGTATGTAGCACTCGTGATGTATTCAGTGGCTACGACATGAGCACTTTGCTGAAACTAGTAATGAATGAAACCTGCGTAGCAGGCTGGGCGTAGTGTTGTGAACATCTAATGATTTCTATTAACGGAAATCAAGGGGTATCCCCTTTTGCTCATATAAATAAATAAATAGCAGAGGCCCTGTCGGGCCAGCTTTGTTCTCATTCGAAGACGTCGAGAAAATTGGAGTCCGACAGCAAACTATGTCATCAAATTCAAGTTTCACAGCCAAATATGAGTACAAAACAACAATGTCATCATGTTTTAGTTGTCATACAATCACCAAACACAAATCAGCATACATAACAAGTGATGTTCTCACAGCAAAATACTAAACAACATGTTCATTAGGCTTCAGTTGTCATAGCAAACACAATTTCACATAGTAGATAAAAAAACGTCTTCTGACAGGCAAATACGACAAAAGCAATGTAATCATCATCCGCAGCAGCAGCGTCAACATCTTCGCCATGTGTATCAGTATGAATTGTAATTCCCCACGGTGTCATCTTCTTCTTCGTCCTCAACGTCCTCGAACGTTGGCTTCTTCTTGATCAACTCTTGTATGTCCACAGCACGACATGCAATCTTTTCGCCGGCGTCATTAACATGATGGTTCTCAAAGATATTAGGAACATCTGTGTTATCTTGTACATCAGGAGCAGTGTAAGCATCATCTTGTTGTGCAACTTCATTAAACGAATTCCTCTGCTCAAACCTTTGCAATACTCTCCAGTCATCGCTACGTGCAAATGTGTCTTCCAAGAAAAATATCTGTGTTTCTTGATTTGCCAAAATAAAAGGCTCGTTGGTCTGGTACGCCGCCTTGACATTGATGGATTTGAAATAATCATCAGCTCTGGGTTTTGCGATCCTGGAAAACAGGTTATACCAACGTCAGCACAACAGAACCACACACCGATGATCCTCGAAACTGGAGATATACTGCAACTGAACAATGTCTGTTATGTTAGCATACATTTCAGTTGTCTCTTTTTCATACGTATCCGTGCTCATGATGGCACTATTTTGTGTCTTCCTGCCTTCGTCTCGTGCAAGGGTGTTGTAGCGCACATCTCCAACAACGCAAGATTCATAATGTCTTACCCGAGTATCAGGACCCATTGCTAGTTAGTAAAGGGCATCATCAACTGCCTGCCCATCCTCCCACATCTTCTTAACCTATGGTTAGAAAATAGACAAGCTGATCATCTTATGTACTCAATATATTAAAAAACTGGCAGTGCACTTCAAAAGCTTACATGGTTCTTGAACCATTTTGCAAATCCTGCCATAACCAGTTTGTCAATGTTTCTTGGATTTTGCGGCAGTAACTCCTCTTTGTAGATGCTGCACAACATAGTGATCGCGTCAAACATCTAAATATATAAGAATGTGCTGCAAGTTTAGTAGATTACGATGTATAAGCTGCAGTACTGCACTTACTTGATATAAGGTAGTATCTCAGGACAGTTATTCAACACATACCAAACACATTTTGTCCAAATCTTTAGGTTTGTCCTCTTGTCGACTCTTCCCTGTAACTCGAACAGAATAATCAAAAACATTGAGCCCGGGATTGTCTTCACCCACCTCTTTGCTAAGCTGATCAGCTGTTTCAATGTATTTTGAGCAGAATATCAACGCTTCCGTAGCAATGTAGGCCTCTGCAATGGAACCCTCGGGTCTAGCTCTGTTCCTAACATAGCCCTTGAAAGTGCCTAGCCGCCTTTCAATAGGGTACATCCAGCCATACTGTACTGGACCTCTAAGTAGTGCCTCATCAGGTAGATGAACAACCAAATGCACCATCACATCAAAGAAGGCTGGAGGATATATCTTCTCAAGGTCGCATAGGATAGTTGGTATCTTGTCTCTAAGACGCCCCAAAGCATCTATCCTGATATTCCTACTGCACAGTTCCCTGAAGAATTGTCCCAACTCTGCAACTGCTCTGTATAAGTCAGGGCGGCCCAATCCTCTAAGGATAACAGGTAAAACCCTTTGAAGTAGGACGTGGCAGTCATGAGTTTTCAACCCTTGTACCTTGTTTCCATCTGCACTGACTCTCCTTTCAGGGTTGGAAGCAAATCCATGTGGGAATCTCACACGTGACAGGACCTCGCAGAATTCTTTTCTTTTTACCTTGTCCAAGACGTACATAGCTGGTGCCATATCCCGTGGTTTACCTTCATCTTGCACCTGCAAATCCTTTCTGATACCCAGGTGTGTCAAATCAATCCTAGATTTTAAGGTATCTTTCGTCTTGCCTTCAATATTAAGAAGTGTGCCGATAATGCTATCACATATATTTTTCTCGATGTGCATCACATCAAGATTATGCCGCAGATCCAAATCTTTCCAATACTCCAAGTCCCACAAAGTGGACCTGCAGGTAAACAATAATCTCTCTACTACCCTGCCACGCTTCCTTTTCCCGCTACCATTACCAGGATGGTTTCCTGGTGTAATATGCCTGACCTTGTCTAATTCCACTTGCAACTCATCGGCGGTGAGCCTCTTTGGCGCATCACGGTTTTCATGCTTTGCATTGAACACATGTGTTCGGTATTTTCTAGGATGCGGCTTGTCCTTGGCAAGGAATCGACGGTGTCCAATGTAACAGATCTTGCTAAGTATTGCGTATGACAGCGGATTCCTGTCACAGCGAACACATGCATTGTAACCATGTGTCGTTCGCCCTGACATAGTGCCCAAAGCCGGATAATCATGGATGCACCAAATTATAACAGCACGTAGAAAGAAATCAGCTGGTGGGCTGCTATATAGGTCTCGAGTGAGAACACCCGTCCATAGCTGTTGAAGTTCCTCCACAAGAGGCTCCATGAACAAATCAAAATCCTTTCCAGGAATTTTTGGACCTGGGATGAGCAAGGCCATCATGTAGTTTGATTCTTTGGTGCAGGCATTTGGAGGCATGTTGTAAGGGATAACAAGCACTGGCCACATGCTATATGTGGCGCTCTGGTGGCCAAATGGGTTAAATCCATCTGAAGCTAAGCCAAGTATAATGTTTCTCAGGTCAGCAGCAAACTCTTTGTGTTTATCATTGAAGCTTTTCCACTCACTACCATGAGATGGATGGCTCATTACATTCTGATCTCTGTACTCCTGGTTCCTAGAATGCCACAGTACATCCTCTCTTGTTTCAGCATCATGAAACAACCTCTGCAATCTTGGTGTAATTGGAAAATGTCTCAGAACATTATGAGGAATCCTCTTCACAGCATCGCCATCTTTCCATCTTGATGATTTGCATTTCGGGCATTCACTTAAGTTGGCATAATCCTTCTGGAACAGAACACAATTATTTTTACAAACATGGATCATATCATATCCAATTCCAACTGCACGAAGGAAATTCTTCATTTTACTGTAGGTGTGTGGCAGCTCAGACGCATCTGGGAAAGATTTGCGGAAAGCAGCCAACATCGCATCGAATGATTTGTTGGTCATCTGCTCAGATGTCTTCACCTGAAGAAAGGTGACCATAGCTGAGAATATTGACAGCTTATTTCCTGGGGTGACAGCAACGTTGCATTGTTCCAACATGCGGGCCCACAGTTTTTCTTCTGCAGGTGAAAGTTCACGGAATGCACGAGCATTTCGTAGCATTGTTTCAATGTTGGTCAAACTCACTGGCTCCGCCACCACCACCTCCTCCTCCTCTTCCACCTGAGCATCAGGCAGATCAAGATGGTGATCTGCTGCTTCCACGTAGTCAATAACATTGACGTTCACAGCTTCACCATGATGAACCCACCTAGTATATGTGACCGACATCCCATACAAGTGTAGATGATTTTGCACAGTTGACTGGGGTCTTGTAACTGAATTCATACAACTGCTACACGGGCAGAGCACATCTGATTTCGGACCACCGTACTCAGCTCTGATAAAGTTCATGAAGTTTTTCAACCCCCTCGACATATGCAGCGGAGAATCTTCGAGCAGAAGTTATCCAAGTCCTGTCCATCTGTTAGACATACAAATTAGTTCTTCTACTAGAAATTATAGGAAAAACATATATGCTTTTTTATGAAGTCCAGAAAAAAATACCTAGGTCGATGTCTAAAGCTATGGCAAGATATTTGGACGAGCAGATCTAAGTAACGAAATATATGTAAAGCTAATTCAGCAAACAGATTTGAGTGCCAAATTATGGCAGGCTATTTCAGCAGTCAATGAGGCCGAGCACACAGCATCGAACTATCGAGGGCCATTGCAACAACAAAGATCGAGTATAAAACGGTGTACAGCTATTTCACCTAACAGATTGGCTACTAGACCATGGCAATCTACGTCACAATAAATATATGGCAGGATATTTTAGCAACTAATCGGCCTTGGCATGCCATCTCAGCTAAGCAGATTGAATGCAGAATAAGGCAAGGAAGCTTCTTAAGCAGAGCATATTGACAGTAAACTACTTTGGCAAACAGTGAGATTAACAGCGTCTATCAGCTAACATTCAGCGCTACACCGACATGAACGGGGCCTTAGTCTAGAATGCGCGTACCGTGGGAGAAGCTGACCGCCGTGCATCTCCACACGAACGTCGCTAGCGGTTGCGGCGCTGATCGTCAGGCGCCTCCACAAGAACGTAGCCAGAGGTGGCGGCGCGGCTAGAGAACGGCAGTCTACGAGAGCGTACTGTGGGAGCGAGAGGATCGCCGAACCGCGGCGCCGACATATCGGCGCAGCGGGGAGGGCGGCTTTGGCGGAGCGAATGGAGTGGAGGGGGACA
>NC_057805.1:498263962-498272661 GCF_018294505.1 Triticum aestivum
GGAATATTATTGGCTAGTTGGCCGAAGGGCGGTTGAATCGGATTTGGGGGGAATTTTTGGGTGTGGGGGGGGGAGGATTTTCGCCCGGCGGGCGGGGGGAGTTTGGCGCACGATCGGTTTCTCCAAGTGCAGTCCCACGTGTCAGTGAAGAGGCAAGCCAAAGCGCGTTCCGTCTGCGTGAACCGTGTGCAGGACCGAACGTGTGTGGGGTGCAATGCGACCGCGACAGGAATGCTGTGAGTGTACCGCCTTTTTTCCTTTTAAACTAGGTGCTTCGCCCCCTCAAAAATTTTTTTGTTGCTTCGCGCGATCCATCGATACTACTACTAGTAATCCGGTAATCCCGACTAAAACGGCGCGGCCGGGTCTTTTCCCGCGCGATATGCTGGGAGGTTGGCTTAGTTGGGTTTTTTAGGACGAGTAATGCTACACCTACGTAATCCCAGTTAGGTAATTAACGTAATGTGAAACGTGTGAGCTGTTGATTGTAGATTGGGGGAGGGAGGGGCCCACCACCATGAAAATCAGGGGAGGAGAGAGAGAGGCAATTTACGTTAACCCTTTTGTGGGTTCCCGTAGATGTAGAAAGATGTGAAATGCGTGAATGTGTAGTGGACGTACTATTGGAGTGCCTAAGATAATTTGTGTATGTATATACCCTATGTGTTTATTTTACTTCGCAGATTTGTCTCGGTTCAATAAAAAGCAGAGTTGGTGATGATGGTGTGCCTGTCATCCTGCAATATAGGCCGTCCGATCTATATCTAACGGATAGGAAGGAAACTATGACAATTTACCCGCACTCCTCTCCACATTTGCACATAGGGCTTTCCCTCGTTCATCCTTTTCTCCCACAAGATCTTGATCTTCCGTGCAACACACGGGCATCTTGCTAGTACTCCTACAATATGTATATTATTGTGAAAGTTCATATACACCGGCCGAGATTAATGCAACCACGGCAGATTTTCATTACATTTCGAACTTTTATAGGACAGAAAAATAAAAGAAACCCGACCCTAAACCTATTCTACGGCGGCGACCGACGTCCTCCATCTGTGATCTCTATGTACGGGGGCGGGGTTGAAGACCCGTGAAGTGAAGGTGCGGTCTCCGGCGAGGAAGAGTAGAACACGGGATACGGACCGGCCAGTTGGCACACCATGCCCTGCCGCCTCCCATGACCTACCCATCCTCAGAGGAGTCCCCGACCTCGGCGGTGCCGGGCGTTGGACGGCAGCAAGTAGGACGCGCGACTGACGGTGCTCCCGTCGTTGGCCGCCAGCGTGGTCACCACTTGTGCGGCCGCGTCCGCGTCCGGCTACACCGCTATTGCGTCGCGAGAGGCGACTTGAGCGAGGGCGGCGACCTCGAGCTTCATCCCCGAAGACAAGCTCTCCCGCAGAGTGTTCGCACTTGCGGTCATGGCGGATGTGGTGCCAGGTAGGAGGACGATGCGCTATGGTGTGGAGGTTAGCTGGGGGTTGCCGCTTTAAGTAGCGCATTCCGGTGAGGCCAAGCGTCCGGGTGCGTCATTAAGTCGCCGGAGTTGGTTCCTCGGGCACCGAGCCTCTTAACGATGACATATGAACGGACGACATGAATGCGGGCAGCTGGCGCCGGCTGGGAACGCACCGCGCGACGGCGCGAGGGACGAGGGTTTTGGTGTGCCAGGGTAGTCAGCTGCGGTCGTGGCAACGTTGGAGATGCCCTTTGCTCACATGCGATCCCCGCATGTCATTGAAAAAGCAAGACGACCCGGCATGGTCTCAGGTCCAGAGGATGCAGTTGGCCGCGCTACACCACCCCGCGGACGCGTCGCGGTGCCCCGTGCATCCTCGACGAGCCGGGTGTTGGGGTGTGTTTGGATTTTGGCCAAAGTGGACCTTACCAAAATTTTGGTCATGACCCAAAGATTGGTCTTTTTTTGGATGGTTGCCATTTTTTGGCATGCCAATGAACTCTAGCCAACTCTAGTTCATTTTTCTTGCCAATGTCGGCCAAATCATGGGCAACCAATACCTCAACCAAAATTTTGGTCATGACCCAAAGATTGGTCTTTGTTTGGATGGTTGCCATTTCTTTGGCATGCCAATGAACTCTAGCCAACTGTAGTTCATTTTTCTTGCCAATGTCGGCCAAATCATGGGCAACAAATACCTCAACCAAAATTTTGGCTACCCAACGCTTTGATGGGGTAACCTTGGGCACAAACCAAACATACCGTTGGTCGTGCCACAGCACTAACGCCACCCTCGGCACACTGAAACCGACCGTGTCTAGCGACGATATGAGCGTGTCGCTCACCGCGGTCGCCGTGTCCAGAGGCGGTGCTGGAGCTGCGCCCCGTTGTTGGCCCCAACGACCCACATGAACGGTTGTCGGTGGCGAGGAGGTCGTGGGCCAGCTCCTCCATTGGACTAGTCTGCGCTACGTCGTCCCGACGGGTGTGCCCCATATGTCGGTTTCCCTGTTTTCCCGGCCATATTCGAGCGTTAGTGCTCTGCGTTGCGCATTAGGCCTTTCACTATGTAGGCCAAGCGAGACAACTTATTGTTTATTTGAGCCGTTCAAGTATAATCATCTGGCGTTTGCTTATTTCTCATTCCTCTCCAACCCTCTTCTCCATCGATCATGTCGCCCTCCAGTCGAGTCCATCCTCCCACATGCCTCATTTGAACATTCCGCCGAGTATCATTCGCATGTAGCCACCCTAGTCCTCTTTCAATAGATCTCTGGACCCCGAGATGAAATCGAGAGGGAACGAGTGGGGGCACGTGATACCTAAGGCGGATTCAAAATTTTGAACCGGTGATCATAGCATCCGCAAATCATATATAAAGGGTATTCAATGTTCGTTTCGTTTTTGAACATACAATATACTCCCCCTATCCTTTCTAGTTTACATATAAGTTTTATGTGTAGTCAAAGTATCTCTACTTTGATCAAAAAGGTATCAACATTCAACAATGCCCAATCAATATTGTTAGATTCGTACGTACTCCTAGATTTGTACTCGAGATGGTTTCCAATTTGACTATTGACAAGATTAATAGTACATGAGATGTATAATGTGAAAATTATATCATTGGAAACTCCTTTCACATACGAATTTGACCGTATGCTTTGTGTAAGTTGCATGTCATATATTATTACTCTAACATTTGCTCAAAGTTAGCCTCGAAAAACGCATTAGACCCTGTATGCTTTGTGTAAGTTGCATGTCATATATTATTACTCTAACATTTGTGTAAGTTGCATATCATATATTATTACTCTAACATTTGGTCAAAGTAGTATAGTGGAAGTGGATCCTCTGACGTAGGTATCCCTGCCTTACCCTCCCTTTCGGTCACTTACTGGCGGACCCATGCTTGCTAGGCCCCGCATGTCAGTTACTCAATGGGTTCGGCCACGTCAGGGGATCCTCATCCGTAGTATACTCCCTCTATTTTTATTTACTCTGCATAAAACGGAGGGAGTGGTGGTATAAAAAATGACGCGGGCGGGGGAGGGGGAGGGACGTCGGTTTGCTCTCAACTGCGGTCCCACAAGCGAGCGAAAACGCAAGACGAAGCGCATTCCATTCGGTGAGCAACGTGGAGGGTCCAGCGTGCCGGGCTGCAACGCGAACGCGACAAGAGCGATGTACAGTCAAAACCGATTGACCGGTCGTCACCGGAACCACTATTCACACCAGAACCTTCGCTGCTCGGCCTACGCCAGCCACTGCCCTAAAACCACACCAAATCTCCAGCCCATTCCCCCACCTTTCAATCCCCTAGCCCGTATCAAGCGTCCCCTAGTTCGCCGGAAAGCCATGGTGCGCCGCAAGATCACTTACTACAAGATGCTGACGCCGGAGCGCCGCGCAGAAATCGCGGCGGCGGTCGGCGCCGCAGACCTCCGTTCCCAAGCTCGCTTTGCGGCGGGCCAATCCCCGAGTTCTCTGGAGCCAAGCTACGAGGAGGAGGAAGCCGATCCAATGTTCATGGCGGAGGTCGCGGCGCAGAAGGCCCCCGATGGGTATGAGACGATGGACGTCGACTTCGTGCCGGCGTCTGAGTCCCCCATGGTGCAGGCGGACCAGCGGTTCAACATGGTGATACTAAAGGAGGACCGGGAGGCAGAGGCTCAACTCGATGCGGAGCGCGCGCATGCCGCTGCCATCGAGGCTCTCCTGCAGGCGGAACCGGATGTCGTGGATGTGAACCAGGCTGCGGAGGCTCAACTTGAGGCGGAGCGCGCGGATGCCGCGGCCATCGAGGCCCTCTTGCAGGCGGAACCAGACGTCCTGGACTTGAATCGGGCGGCAGAGGCTCGACTCGACGCAGAGCGCGCGGATACAACTCTCATCGACGCCCTCCTGCAGGCGGAACCGGACGTCCTGGACTTGAACCGGGCGGTGGAGGCTCGACTCGACGTGGAGCGGACGGATGCCGCTGCCATCGAGGCCCTCCTGCAGGCGGAACCGGACGTCCTCGACTTGAACCGGGCTGTGCTCTCGTTCGTGCAGAGCGCCCGCACGCTCCGCTTGAACGAGTAGCTGGAGGCCGAGGACAACCACGGTGCGGAGACACACATCGGCAGCGACGGTTGGTTCGCGCCGGCAGCCAAAGACGACGAGGCCGTCTCTTTCCGCGAGCAGTGATAGTTTTTCTTTATGTTGTTGTTTTTATGGATCTTTTGCTGTGTAAAAACATATATTTGTTATGCAAGTCGCCTGACTTGGGTCAGTCTACCATTTCAGGCGGTTGGATGAATATCCTACGTCTCCTAACCCTTCTTTCCTTCTTCCTCACCTCTTCTTCTTCCCCAACAGACCACCGCACGGGCCGTACGGATACTCCCCAACATGCGGTTGGATAAACATACTCTATGAACGAAAATTATGTGTCAGCGATAGGATGGCTGAGTTTGGTTTGTTCACATGTGACAGCACGTGTCAGTGAGGGTGCGTTCCCTTGGTTGGGTTTGCGGCGTGCAGGAGCGACTGTGTGAGGGTGCGGTGCGATCGCGGCGTGCAGGAGCGACCGTGTGAGGGTGCGGTGCGGCCGCGACAGCCGTGCGCAAGTGTACCTCCTTCTCATTTTGAAAACTTTAGGCAAGCTTGGCAAAAATGTGTGGCGAAGTTTGGCAATGCAAGGCCTAGACCCAAACAGGATAAGTACGTACGTACTAGGAGTACTAGTGTTAAAAAAGAAAGGCGGGGTTTTCCTTCGCAGGATTTAATCGATACAAATCCTCGTTTCACGTGTCAATTAATGCGTATTTTTTTCTCCAAAGACCAAAGAGCTAACCATCTCACTCCTCATCGCTTGATTAATGCAGCGCCATGCAAACCAACCTTCTCACTTCCGCATGCATGCAGGGGATATTAATGTCCTTGGTTGCTAACCCCATCAATTTTGCCTCGATTAGTGTTAGTGGCCCTTTGCAAATTGTAATTTTGATATACTGGCCTTGTGTACAAAAAAATTGGAGGTAGTAACTATATTTGACTTCCTTCCCAATTGCGGTGACGTCGACGATATCTTTTTTTTGGGTGGTTTGGCGAAGTGCGTTCGACGGAGAACACCATTGAGGGAGACCATGGTAAGTCGTTCGCAAGTGCCGCCTGCAAGCCGAGACAACCGCCTTATTTGCATCCAGGAAGTCCTTTACTAGTACTACTAGGAGTACTAGTGCGGTGAGATGGTTTCTCGAAGAAGACGATGGAGAAGCGGAGTCAGCGAAGAGTGAAATGATGGTTGCTTCGTCCGTGCTTTTGTGATTTGACGCCTCACTGCTTTGTGATTTGTGATAGAAGGGACAGGGGAGTAGACTCTGTGCTCTATACTGTACTACATGCGTCCAAGCATGGGAGAAAGAGGAGAGACGTTGCATTTTTCTATTCCTTCAATCAGGGAGCTTTGGTTCCATCTTTTTGGCTTTGGCAACACCGTCCACAATGGTTCCCACGACGCCAAAAGCTATTTTCACATTTGGCTACACATTGTGGATGCCCTTAACCGTACCACTTCGTTTTGCTCCTGTGTGCTATCTATACAAATCTCAATTATATTGATCTAAAAAATTATAGAATCAAGATTAGTAAAAAGGAGGTGATTTTGCCGCGCGGATGGCGGGGGAGGTTTCTTATTTGAGCAATGCTACATCCATGTAATGGTTTATGTAAAGTTATGAACTGATGTGATGTGGGACTATTTGATTGGATTAAAGGTGAGGATTAGGCCCACCCCACCTGAAAATCAGGGGGGCATATATAGATTAGATGGAAAGTATACGTAGCAGCTACATAGCCCTTTGTAAGTCTAGGATTAGGCTTCTTATTTTCGAACGACGTTGTCTTGGCGGTTTGCTAACATGCGGTCCCATGTGTCAGTGCTGTACCAAGCCGATCCGCGTCCCACATGAGGCAGAACAACGGCAGAAGCAACACGTGGTTAAGTTAAAGAAGATGAGGGAGAAGCGGATTCAGCAATGACTGAAATGATGTGATGGTTGCTTCATCCCTCCAACTTAACTGCGGGAAAGGTGCAGCTTTGTGATTTGACGCCTCATTGCTCATTACTACGCCGGCGCCATGACTGGGGTGCTTCACCCCGGCTGCTTTGCACTGTATTCCGGTATGGCACGTGGACCCGGTAGCTTGATGTCCCACATGTCGGTGAAAGGGACTAGAAGATTTATGAAAGCGAGCGCTCCAGTCTTACGACGGAGGAGTAGACGACACGACGGCCCAGTGAACTGTCACTTGTAGTACTGTATAGTACTATAGTTTTGCTGTTTCGCACGATCCATCGATACAAACCCGATTAAACAGGAAAGGGCGGGATTTTTCCTGCGCGGTAGATGATACTGGCCATACATTTCAAAGGCAATTTTAATGTATGCAAACTGAATAATTATAAGTAACAATATGATATCTAGTAAAACTAAAAACACATATGATTTATTGTGTTACAGTGTAGTAGTAGTGCTGTATTGCATAGTTGTTAGATGTAACATGCGAGAATGTGTAGAGATGTAGTTTTGGAGGGCGTACAGAGAGAAAAGTGTAATACGGTCACCGAACTTCAGAATAAGCTGATTACGGTCACTATATACGTTTTGCGGTGATTATACGGTCACTTGCTCACAGTTCAGCATCGGATTGCACTCTGTTGACCGGCCAAATAGTCTGCGTGGCGCCATGTTGACTAGTTAAATTGACCACGTTCCTTGTAGGTCCCACCTGTCAGTTCGCATAGGCAAAAGGTCAGATAAACACAAATTTACGCAGGCGCGACAAGGCTCCAACCCGTGTGCGGGAATCACCTGGTTGTGTATGTGTCTGTCAGGGCCTGATGTGTGCGCATGCACGTGTAGGTTGAGCACTTGAGTGTGAGAGTGTGTGTTGGTCGTGTGGTGTACTGGTGTGTGCATGCATGCGTGCGTGTGTGCGTGTGAGTGTTGCGTGCGTGCGTGTGAGTGTTGCGTGCATGCGTAGCTGCGTGTGTACGTGTGAGTGTTGCGTGTGTGCGTGGGTGCATGTGTTTGTGTGAGTGTTGCATGGATACAGTTCGTGTGCATGCGTGCGTGTGTGTATAATCACCACACTAGCTCCTGTGTGTTAAAACAGACGGCTTAGCATACCAATACAAGGCCACCTTGTCCGCTGTGCCCGCGGTCATGACTTCGAACCACCGTCCAAATATTTTTTTGTCGTTTGTTTTCATTCTTACTAGCAAGATGCCCGTGCGTTGCACGTAACATCAAGATGCATTTGTATGACTTGTTTATCTTGTGAGAGAAAAGGATGAACGAGGGAAGGCCTTATTTGCAAATGTGGAGAGGTGTGTGGGTACCTTTTTGCAAAATTTCCATAGTTTCTTTCCTATTCGTCAGATATATATCGGACGGCCTATATTGCAGGATGGCAGGCACACCATCATCACCAACTCTGTTTTTTATAAGAGTGTATTTTATGTATTTTATAAGAGTGTAGATGTAGAGTAGATACAAGTCGACAGGTGGGCACGATGGTAGTGAGATAATGTGATGCAACACTAGAGGTGCCACGTGGAGCGTTTAACTGGTCAACTAGTCATGTCATGAGAAAATACAGAGTTGTACGATGAGCCCGTGACTGTATAATAACCACTAAACGTAAATGGTGACCGTAATGAGTGGATTCTGAAGTCCAATGTACGTATCGTGCTTTCGCTTCAAATACAATGATCGTCATTGCATATATCGCGAGAGAAAGATGAAACATGCGTGAATTTTCTGGGGGCTTACTTTTAGAGGACCTGAAGATAGTTTTGTGTGCATACGTGAAAGGGGCGTACAGGGGGGGTATGCGATGGAGAGAGAGATGCTCTTCGTTTCTCTTTATTATGACTAACTTTGTATATAGTATAAAAATATACAAATTCACAGTGCGGAATAAATATCATTGTGGGCACCATGCAATGCAAATTAGCGTTCGTACTCCTCCATATAACTTTGTAATGTTGTATATATGTAGAAACTCTAAAATAATTTTTTGGCCACACTTTATTCAAAAGGAATGTTGTATGCGAAATAAACGTGAAGAGAGGGCTTTTTAGATCAATGGGGTACGTGATGTAACATGTGTGAATGTGTAGTTGATGCATTTGGCGGGGCCTAGAGAGGTATGTGTGTGTATTACGTATTCGAGAGAGGCATGGATA
>NC_057805.1:498273118-498289853 GCF_018294505.1 Triticum aestivum
AGAGGGGCCGACGGGGGGGCGTGGGAGAGATAGCACGAGAAATGAGAGTGGTCTAGAGAGAGAGAGACGAATATGACGTCACGACAAGAGATTCCATTCCCTTGAGTGTGTATATGCAAGGGGGGAGGGAATAGAGGCACCAGGAGAAATTTTCTGTGTGTGTGGTGTTTGTGTTGGTATGTGTGGGTGTGAGAAGATAATGAGACATGGGGGCAGAGGGTGTGTCACCGCGTGAGGTCCGGTGGGTCGAGGTGAGGCCCTTCGTTCGGTTCCGTCCTGCGCCACATTGGTCGGCCCGTGACGCATTTAGGAAGACCCATGGATGACTAGTCGTACAAGACAAAGATAGCAGAATTGTGAAGGACTCTGTGTCCACTGACAAAGCCGGCTAGGATTTGTAACCCTAGGTTCTCGGACTAAGGTAACCCCTTTATCTCTGATATTACTATTCATCCAACCTAACTTTAAGGGGCATCCTACAAAATGCTCTGCTAGAATCGTACTCGTCGATTAGGAAGAGAGGTGTGAGACAATGCGTGAGAGACAGGCGTAAAGATAATGTGCGTACATGAGACACGTAGGCAGGTCCATGTATATAGAAAGGGTCGATGAGGATTGTGCGTGTGTATGTTTGCGAGAGGAAGAGTGCTTGTGATAAAGGTTAGTGAAAACAGTTGTAAATGGTTACGAGAGGGAGGGAGGGTTATATCTAGAGCATGTGTGCGAGAAAGACACCTCCGGAGAGAGTGTGTGAGCATGTGTGAGAGACCACCGATGTGGAGTGAAACTACACGTAAAAGATTGCTCTACACATTGATTAAAGATATAAATTGTATCCAAATATTAGGATGGGATCATGATATTTGCAATTCACGTAAGGAGCGGTCATTGATCCATCAGACATCTAGATTCTATCGAATTTGAGCATGTCTATGTTATTATTCGACACAATTGATCCACATAGTTAGTATTTTGAACTCCAGACAATGCATCGCTTTAGCAATCGAATATAAACATGAGTATAGTTCATGTTGTGTGTGTAAAGCACATTATACATACGAAAGTTACACAATGGACATTATAAATAGCTACCTATGAACTAGCATACATTTGAATTCAACTTAAGGTGGTTTAAAAAAATCGAATTCAACATGAAGTCCATTCAATTATTTGAATTTGATATCATGGCATTTGTAAACCATACCTAAATTATGGGGGCACCAATCTTTGCTCTGATTTTGTAGATAATAGCATATGTAGTCGTGTACAAAATAGATTCAAATTTAGCTCCTCCATTCCAAAATAATCGTAGTTATAGGATTTTCAAGTGTCAAAATTTCAAAAAGAAGCGGATAATTTAATGAGGTTTTCAAACATACAAGGTCAAATATAACGTTGTCTATTTAGGTTAATCCTCATAGTTCAAGAGTACTCTAAACGTGAATGCTTGTGTTCCAAAATTTTGAACGAAGCGCCAAAAGAGCCTCTACTTGCCCGAAACCGTGTGAGACCAATGTTTGGTAGTACAAGGAAATTACTTTTCTAATAACTCCGACCCGTGAAACCTACCGGCCCGACGTCCAAAGGTCTAAACCGGGGTAGGTTTGTAGCTTCATCTAGACGCCACGCAACTGCATCCGAAAAACATTCATACACAATGGCCGCCTAAGCACACATGCGCGCGGCCGAAATCGCTCCCGCCCACTATTTGGGACACCTGGGATTACCATCCTACCCCCGACCCGCAGTAGGTCCGAAATTTAAGAGGGGGGCAAAGTTTGTACTTTCCCCAAATTTCAAACAAGCGCGTCCCATCTTCTGTTCAAAAAAGCCAAAAACAAGCGCGTCCCAGACCGAAACATGGTTCCCCCCACCTGTCCGATTCCCCATTCGTACTCCGTGGGTGCCAAAACTACCTCTCCACCAGCCGCGAAACCCCGGCGTCCTCCGTCCGCCACCCCATCCCACCCATCAACCGCCGCCCTCCTCCATCACGCCGGAGCCGATACCCCGACGTCGTCGTCCACCGCAACCTCAACCGCAACGCCCTCCATGGCTAGTAGTTGAAGCCAAGGCCGAGCCGTCCGTACCCGAGCCAGTTCAACCACGCCGTCCTGCGCCTCACCGCTGCCGCTCCAACTTTGCCACCCTCCACCGCACCGGAGCTGTTCCTGCTACGCCGTCCTTCGCCGCATCGGATCTGCTTCCCCTCCGCCAACATACGGCCATGGCAACCCAATCAACAATTTGGCCATGGGTTCGTCCAAGCCTGCACCCTCCAGAACATCGGTTTCCCCGGTAAAAAGAAGATCGGCGCGACATGTGGAGGTGACCTCACCGGGAACCGAAAAAGGTACTCCTCTTCCCTTATTCATGCAAATCTTACGTCTCTGATTGCACGGTATTCATCCCACAGAAGACACTAGTTGACCGCTTCTTCTTGATACTAGATGTTCCTAGTAACTCGCGATGCACAAGGTTTCTCCTCATATATTATTTCACCTTAGCTAGAGGTCCGTCGCCCCCCTGAATTTCAATTTCTGGCGAGTTGATTCCCAATTAATGGAAGCATTCCCCGGCGTAACAGGCGCTAGTACACCTATTACGCTAGGGAAGCAACGCCTTGGTGTTTATCTTAGGGGCGTGTGCAGCCTAGAGCTACTGGCGCCCGATCTGGAGGTCGGCCGGGATTAAAGGGATGGCCTGGGGGCGCTGCCAAGCACGGCGGTGGTGTGAGGTCGATGGGAGGGCGGGGCGGCGGAGGCAGGGGTCTGGGCCGGTGGTCGCTGGCGGTTCAAGAAAGATCGTCAACAGTGACTGGCGGGAGGTAGACGAAGGCCATCTCCCCGTTCCTTATAGATCGGACGGTTCATTAAAAAAATCGACTGACCTATTTATTTTCAGTCGACTGTTATCTTAGATATGACCACATGTGGTGGTGTGCTGGAGGAGTACCTGCATTTCCTGTGCTCATATATTACAAAATCATACGGAGTAGAATCTAATTTTGTTTGCCATGCAATGTTGCAGACCTATCATATGTCTCCTGTCATTTATTTTTCAGCCACCTGCTATCTGCTACTTTTACAGTGCACTAGTTCTGCACACACTTCACCCTTACTCTCACTATTGTGTTTTTATGCAAGGGTATTTCAGACTCTGCTACCATGAGAGAAGCCAAAAAGAAAAGAGAGAAGTCGCTCCAGCTTCGTATGCGGGTAGGCAAGACACGTTACAGCGCTATAAAGGGTGCAGTGTCAGCAGATGGAGACGGTAAACGTAGCTCTGGAGTTGATGACCTCGCTCGCAATGAACCACCATCCCAGGTGCTTGCTTTAACTTCGCGGTGTCATATGTGGTTGCATGTTCCATATGGTGTCTAGCTTGTATTCGAAAGGCCGAAGTCGGTAAGATAATGAAAGATATTTTTTTACATGAACCACCATCCCGTGAGCACCAGAAGACAAATAGCTACTCAGGGCACTGGCCGAGCCAGTGACAAGCCCAGCAAAGATAGGCATCACCTGGAAGCCAACTAAAAAGCTGCGATGGTGGCGAAGCAGCCCGCCTCCCACCAGGCTCTCAGGTCCTAGATGATCATGCTCACCACTCCAGCCGGATGTCTAGCTTGTATTGCTTCCAATTTGGTTAAATTGCATCTGCTTAGCTTACACATTATACCTATGAATATGACATACCTTTTTGTTTTTGGTACATACTAGTACATCTGTGTATTAACCATGTTCAAACTAATGTTCTTGTGTATCCCTCATCAATCACTTATGACGAGGCAGGCAGGCAAGGGGACTACTCCTCATTTAAAGAATGCAGCGTCAGCCTCCCGACATGATTCTCAAGAAACAGAAATGCTAGATGAAGATAGTGAACATAGCTCTGTAGTTGATTACATCATTTCCCCTACACTAGCATCGCAGGTGATTTCTCTAACTTGGCAGCGTGATATGTGGTTGCATGTTGCACATGGTGTCTAGATTGTAATTCTTCCAATCTGGTTAAACTGCATGTGCTAGTCTGCTTAGCTTATACATTATACCTGTTAATGTGACATGCCTTCCTGTATTTAGTACATAGTACATCTGTCTATTAAGCATGTCCTTACATAAAACTATTGTTTTTTTGTATCCCTCATCAATCAACATGGCGAGACACCTTTAGTATATGCAGTGCGATATTAGTTGCATCTTTCATATGATTTATAGCATGCGCTGCTTCTAATTTGTTGAAATTCCATTTATGATGGGACGCTTTTAACTTGGCAGAGTCATATTGGTTGCATCTTTCATGTGGTGTCTAGCTTGCATTGCTTCTTATTTGCTGGAATGGTTTCTGCTTAGTTTACACAAACAGTTGTGAACATGCCATGCCGTCCTATTTTTCGTACATATTCCATCCTGGCATCATGTGTTTGCCTTACATCAAAGTAGTGATTGTCAGTATCATGCATGAATGAGTTCTAAAGAGAGAATTTTATTGCTTTTTCTTGTCGGTTTTACTTGATAATTCAAAATCAATAAAGCGGAAGGAAGTTAGCAAGGCAGCGGATAAAGGTGCTCCTTCCGAACGGAGGGCCTCTACAGTTTCTACTCCTCCACACCCCCAACATGATTTCCAAGACAACACATGCATAGACACTCAACAAAGTTGTGTTTATGATGAGCACGTCTCCCCTAGTGCAGCATCACCGGTGCTCCCTCTAACTTGGCACTGTTATATGTGGTTGCATGTTATGTGTGATGTCTAGCTTGTATTGCTTCTAATTTTGTTGAATTTCATCTGCTTACTTTACACATTATACTTGAATAAGACACGTGTTCCTGTTTCTAGAACATACAATACCTGTCTATCACACCATGTTCTTACATCAAATTACTATTGTTGTGTAACCTGCAACAATCACTTATCATAAGACACATTTGATTTCGGAGTGTGATATAGGTTACATCTCACATTATTTTCTAGCTTGTACTACTAATTTGTTGAAATGGCACTTACGATGAGATAGTTTTAACTTGGTAGAGTGATATTCGTTGCATCTTTCATATGGTGTCTAGCTTTCATTGCTTCTAATTTGTTGAAATGCCTTCTCCTTAGTTTACACATCATAAGCTGTGAATATGCAATGGCACTAATGACGAGAGACCTCTAACATGGTAGTGTGATGTTGTTTGCATCTTGCATATGATTTATTTCTTGTACTGCTTCACATTTGTTTAAACGCCATTTATGATGAGACACTGTTAACTTGGCAGAGCGATATTTGTAGCATCTCTCATATGGTGTCTACCTTCCATTGCATTGCTTCTAATTCGGTGAAATGTCTTCTTCTTAGTTTACACATCATAGTTCTGGTTATCTCTTCCGTCCTATTTCTATACATATTACATCCTCCTATCATGTGGTTGTCTAACATCAAAGTTCAGTTCGTCTGCATCACGCATCAATTTGTTCTGAAGAACTAAATTTTTATTCGTTTTTCTTGTCGGCTTGACTTAACATGGCACAGAGAAAGAGGAAGAAACACAGAATGGCAGGGAATGAGAAGCGGATGAATCCTGCAGATTCTGCTGGTACTGATGGTACAATAGAAGGTCAAAGTCCAGCGGAAAATTCTACAAACACGGCATCCCATGCTACACGAGTTGCCAAAAAAACCAAACAAAAACAAATAGTTGCCACCAAACAAGCAGAGACAACCCTAGTTCTTGCAACACCCCACAGTACTACCAGCTACACGACTTACTCGTGCGTCAACTGAGCTAGCAGCACATTCCCAAGCTCCCTTGCCACCCGACACTACTTCCCAAGCACTCTTGACACAAAACGAGTTGGCAATATCAAATTAACCTTGTGAGCTTCAACAGCAAGAAGGTAGTTGATGGAGCCAAGTTACAGTTGCATGCTTCTTTATATGTAGTCTCACAGTTTGATGTACACTAACACTTCCTATGTTCGTTGTTGGACTAGCACCTAGGCGCAAGAGGAAACAAACATCAGGGATAATTCTCGATATGTTAACTAAATCTAGAGGAGGAAGAATGGAGATCCGTTTTGAGGCAGGTTTAAAAAGGCCACGTGATGCTACAGAGTCACCCAAGTTAGTATCAGAGGCAGCGGTTGCCGTTAGGTGTCATGTACGTATCCTCCCAACATGGATTCAGTACAGGAATGACAAAGACGAAACCCAGTTCAACACCTTCCTCGACCATTTATCTGTAAGTATGGTTATGTATGGAAACTAGTAATATCGTCTTGCTCTGTCCCATACTTTCTAGGTTGCTGATAATGAGACTCCCATAATTTTCAACAGATGAGGTTCAAGTTGGATAGCCAAGATGATGCAACTAGACAAGCTTGCACCCATGTTTTCAAGTCTGCTCTGCGACAGTATCGGTATAACTTGAGGAAAACTCACTTTGAAGGCAAGGCTAACAGTGAACTTTCGCAAACATCTCCAGTGGAAAATATATTGGATGAAGACTAGAGGGGCCTTGTTAAACACTGGTCTGATCCGAAGTATCAGGTACATTATATATATGTGATCAGATCACATGTTGAAGTCCTATTTACGCATGTGCCACACAAATCTATCTTCTTGTAGGTGAACTGTTCAAAGAACAAGGCCAACCGTACGAAAGTCAAATTCCAACAGACGATAGGATCTCGTAGCTATATTGCACACTGCGAGGCTCTTGGAATTAGCTGCTGTTTCACTCTTTTCGCTGTACCATATTATCATATCTATATTGACTTGTTCGAAATGCAGAGGAAAGCCCGCAAGGACCAAAAAGTACCTGAACCAAATGTTGTGGAAATCTTCAAGGACTGTCACACCAGCAAGAAGAAGGGCATGACTACACCAGTCAAAGCCGCTGTTGTAAGTCCTTAATCCTCATGCCTTTTAACTACTACTTACTCTGACTTGTGCCTTGAACTGCATGGTTTGCAGCCAATGTCTATTACTCTTTTCAATTTTATACACAATTGTCTTAGCGTATCATTGCACCTTACAAGGTTTAAAAGAGAGGAGTGATGTTCCTTTGATCTTGACCCGTAATCTAGTTCCGTGCTGGACTTGCCCACACAACGTTACAATTGCCTGTTTGTTTGTTCTCAGTTGTTTTGTGATATGAATGATGTCATACTATGCTTACCGTATTATAAACTTCGTCACTTTATCCTTAGCCCTCAATACAATGTGAAGAAATAGACAATACATTAGCAATGGTACATGGTCATATGTTTGGAACCTTGTTTTATTATGTACTTTGCAATAAAATACAACTAATATTTTACATGGGTTCACCAGAATAAGTTCTGTATATAGACCAAAGCTATTTTGTTTGGTTTTGCTGCCTCCTTAATATCTTCTGTTCTGGTACTACTAATGTAAAACCTCAACTTTTTAGCGAGCTATGGAAAAAATGGTGGAACCGCCACCTTCTGAAGGTGGCGAGGCAACTATAACCGCAATGTCAGCTCTTGCTGCAGTGGGTCAGTACCCGTCCACTAACAGTGCCAAAAGCACGTTCCTGCGTAATACTGGGTTGGTTGTTAAGGCAATATCGTCCAAACTGCCACATGATCAAGATATGCAAGCTCAAAGCAATGTTGTATCTGCGCTCCAGACACAAGTCCATTCCCTAACAGAGACCCTTTGTGAAACAAGGAGAAACATTGCTCAATATCGTCAAGATATGCATGGTTTTGAAACCAGACTATCAGACATTTGCTATGTTGTTCAGGAGCCTAGGGGAAATGAAGGCGAGGGTTATGGTGCTCCATCGGATAATACAGCATGAAAATGTAACAGTCAGGTCAAATGAACTGAGCTTCTGAACTTCTGGTGGTGCATTTATCTGCTAGACTGTTACGTTTTATGCCAACCTTCCTTTTGTTATATAGTTGTAATTTGTTTTGGTGCGATACAAAATTTATTCTTAACGTGCAGCCACCGGCTGAAGAAAACTGCAAGCCATTTTTGTATAGTGTAGGGTGTTCCCTATATTTGCACTGGTGGCGATCTTTGATGCCGAGTGGATGTAATATGTGCAATCGCCTTAATAGCCTAGCGTTAGTTTTGGCCTTATTTATTTCCTAGTCTTCTTTTTCCCTGGTTTGCTAGTGGCCGCAACTACCATGGGCCATATACGGATCGTAGGATCCATGGGTCTCCTACGGCCGTCGATAAATGGGCCTGTAATCGGTGGGCCTCGGGCCATCGGATAAATGGGTCTCCATGGGCCGTAATCGGGCGTAATTGGTATCGGCCCAGCACGGTAACAAGCCATTAACAGGCCGTAGGACAACAAAGGCTTAATTCTGTCACAGGCATAACGGGTCGTTAATGGGCCAGAATATAGGACGGGCTGGAAACGGCGCAACGGGTTAACAGGCCAGAAACGGGCCGACTCTTGCCATGGGCCAACTTTGGCCCATTAGGGTAACAGGCCAGTAACGGGCCCACTCTTGCCATGGGCCGAATTTGGCCCATTAGGGGAACATGCCAGTAACGGGCCAACTCTTGCCATGGGCCGAATTTGGCCCATTAGGGGAACATGCCAGTAACGGGCCGGAAGTAATCGAGGGCCGAAAAGGAGCCCAAGAACGTATGGGCCGTCAATAGGCCGAAAGCTAACACGGGCTGGAAACGGCCCATGTAAATCACGGGCCGTTAACGGGTATAAAGAAAATTACTGTTCATTATGGGCTAGAGTCACCGTGGGCCTGTAAAGGGCCGAAAGATACGAAGGCCTCATATGAGCCGAAAGACGTCGTGGGCCATACATGGGCCGAAAGTGAAATGGGCTGGTGTTATATTCGACGGCCCACATGACGTTGTTGGGTTGAAATCCTTTAGGGCCTAACGGGCCGTGAGTTAACGGGCCGTAAAATGGGCTATTTGCGAAGAGACTGTTAACAGGCTTCTCATGGGCCAGCCCGTTAACTTTTGACCAAGTCAAACGGGCGGGCTTTGTCAGCTAAATAGGCCAGTGGTGGGCCGTGGCACGTGTCGACATATCATAGGCGCCTATCTGACCCACTGACGAGCTGACACGTTTTTCGTCCGGCCAATAAGAATTTTACACGTGGAAATTTCCCATTGGTCGGGGCTGTTAACGGGTTATCGGATCCAAAACCCAACCCGATAGCTTAACAGCGTTCCGTTACGGTGGATGCCACGTGTCGGTCACCCTTGACGAAAGCACTTCTGTGACGCGCGATTTATCGTCATGGAAGTGGACACTTCCGTGATGATAATTTTGGTAATGTCATGGAACACTTGTACGAGAGCACAGGTATGACTATCTTGATTCTGTCATAAAATCGTCATGGATGCACATGCATGACAAAATCGCGACCTATTGTGACAAACACGTATCATCACGGAAGTGTATTTTTTTTGTAGTGCATGTTTTTCAAGCACACATTTCATTGTTCTATAGTTGATAACCCAGTAAATGACGCGTTTGTGGTTGACTATTGCCACACATTCCATTGAAATCTTTGCCCATTCCTTGTAAAAGGCATGAGAAATTACGAAATACCACGAGTATGGTTTTTCCATACCATTCTTGTGCACCCTTTCATGCACCGATTGTTTGAATTTGAATTACGTGCATTAATGCCTACAAAATGCACATAATCCCCTAAATATTGTAAATGAATCCGGAAAAGTGTCAAATTTGAACACAATGATTAGCAGGGTTTATGTTCATCGTAGAAAAAAACTCATGGATGAAGGACAAAGGAAATTTGGATTCCCATTCAATCTCGGTGATTTACTATCGCACACGATTCATCTCCGTCGCCTCTGTGAACCATGTGTGTTCACTCACACATGCAAAAGGAAAAGAAAACCCTCGCCCACTTCGGCCCCACTCACTTGCCGCGGACTCCTCCGCAACTCTGCACCCTAAACTCGACGGCTGTTGGCGGCGGGCGTAGGTCACGCTCCAAACGGCACCGGATTTCGCCTCCACCGCTTTCCGCCACCTATCTGCACCAACATTCTAGACTCTGCTCGACTGGGGTTTTCTGCAGGATTGGGCCGCGGATTTTTCTCATGGAGAAGGTAATCAACTTAATTAGCTAAATATTCACTCATCTCTTATCGCAGTCCGTCCGCCGCTGTTAATCAACCAGCGGAAATCACCGTGGAATCATTTTTGTTCTAGTTGATTCGTGGGTGTTCATTCATGTGTCCACAATGCGAGCACAAATCGGGCAACTGTGGTCGTGGCCAGTCGGAAATGAAGTTCTATCTCACCATTCCGGATGACTTCAGGGAGCTCTCGGTATGTTCAATCTCAACCTACCATGGTCGGCATGGCCTAAATTTGTGAACATATACCGTCTGTTGCTACATTATCTATATATTTGCATCAAATCTTTGTTACGTTATCTATTTTTAATTCTATGTTTTTGTACTTTGCTTTCATCTCTCTCTCTCTCTCTCTCTATATATATATATATATATATATATATATATGGATCTGTTCTATCAGTTACTCCCATATTTGCATCTTGCTCTGTTATTTCAATATATCTAATTTACGATCTTAATTTTCATTTCAAGCAGTACATCCCTTGCTTTGCAAGAACAGGAGTAGAAGGAAATCTTGGGCTTTACTTTGCTGATGACACCCAGGATGTCATATTGGTAACGCAGCATGGATTTACAATGACGGTTAGCGTAAAACTTGATAAAGATGGTCACTCCTATTTTAATGCGGACCTTTGGAGAAAAATGTCTAAGTGTTATGAACTGACAGCTGGCAATAAAATTCTAGTGCATGTACCACAGTTTGGTCTAATTAACATGGATGTTTACTTCCCCAACGTCTTCAGCCGATCAAAGTCTGATCGAGGTTAGTGTCCTTTCAACTTTCTCCTTGCTGTCATATTACTATTTAAGCAACCAATTGATCACTATTTAAGCAACCAATTGTGATATCATGTTCTGACTCCATTCCTAGGCAGTAACAAATTCTATTTACCAGTTTATGCACACTATTTTTTCTTCTGCCATGTTCTGAATAAATAATACTTTCCACCTTTTAAGCAGGATATGTTGGATGCATAGTGAACGATCTGTATGTTACTAAGCGTACCAAATTTCACTGGAAGGACTTCAAGCATGTCATAAACTTTGTTGATAATCTGACAGAGATAGCACAACGTATGAACGCTGGATTTTGGATGGGATTAATTTGACCTATGGTGCACACACTGAACAAGACCAATTGTGTGCACAAAACGCTAGTAAAAAGTCTTATTTTAATGTTGATGCTCATAAACTATATATATCTTCAACGATATGTTACAATTGTTTTTTATTCTACATGTCAACAGAAATTGCCCCCTGTATCAGTTCCTAGATCGATTTCCCGGCGTGGTCGAATTACACTTGTGCCTGCTAATAACGCCAAAGTGATAGCAAGGTACTGCATTTGCCACAGAAATGGAACCATTCAAATTAACAAGTTCTTGCTTCTCGTGACAATGCATCCATATTGGAAAATTGGAGACATTGTTCTACTCATGATCCACCAAGGCACAGGAGGGCTCTTCCTTTTCATTGACGAGATGCCGAGTCACCGTGATCAAGCTGCTTCCAGTGGATAGTTGTGGTTGTTGGCCCTCAGCCTCTTAAAATGTGGTAGCTGTTACTATATATGTTAAGTATGTAGATATGGACCATATGGTTGTTGGCCCTTAGCCTCTTAAAATGTGATAGTTGTTACTATGTTAAGTATGTAGATATGGACCATATGGTTGTCAAAACCGTGTTACGAAGATCCTCCTTTTGTCGAATAGTGTAACCACTCTATATATGTTACTCAAATGCTGTTACCCAAGTTCATAAATTTTCATGGAAAGTATTAGTACCGTACACAGTTCATTGAGTTTAAGCGTGTGCCCGATGACCATAAGGCATTTGCAGATTAACTGTCCATGTTGCAAATTCACACACATGTTAACATAAGGAAACGTATGTGTAACATAATAATCATCGCACACAAGTACTGGCAGGCGCATCGTGTGCGATACTCCGCCACCGTAAGCAACTAGTTTGCATTTTTCAAAGTTTTTTGTAGCACAGAATCACACACGAAGTAACTGCATTGACCGTCTGTGTTGTAATTTCTCATCGCAAATAGTTCATCCGAGTCGGTTGTTTGCCAAGTATCACACACATCTTGTTTACACGACTCATTTGTGTTCTTTTGGCTCATCGCAAACAGTTCATCCATGTGAACTGTATCCCGCATATCACACACATCCTGTTAAGTTGAACCGTTTCTATTGTGTTCCCTAATCAAAAATAGTTCGTCCGAGTTAACCGTATGCTGTATATCGCACACACATTGATATGGCTGCCTGTTTCTGTTGTTCTACCTCATCGCAAACAGTTCGAATGGATTAACCGTGTGTCCTGCATCGCTCACACATTGTTATGGCTGCTCGTTTCTGTTGTTCTGCCTCGTCGCAGATAGTTTGAATGGATTAACCATGTGTCCTGGATCGCACATGCAACTACAATCTGAACCGTGTTTCATGGCTCCGCCATTGCAAACGTTTTGCACCTTTTTTGACGGTTTTTTTACACCACCGTGATACGTCTCCAACGTATCTATAATTTTTGATTGCTCCATGCTATATTATATTCTGTTTTGGACATTATTGGGCTTTATTATACAGTTTTATATTATTTTTGGGACTAACCTATTAACTGGAGGCCCAGCCCAGAATTGCTATTTTTTGCCTACATCAGAGTTTCGCAGAAAAAGAATATCAAACGGAGTCCAAACGGAATGAAACCTTCGGGAACGTGATTTTCGAAACGAACATGATCTAGAGGACTTGGACCCTACGTCAAGAAAGCTACGAGGAAGCCACGAGGTAGGGGGGCGCGCCTACCCTCCCAGGCACGCCCTCCACCCTTGTGGGCCCCACGTTGCTCCACCGACGTACTCCTTCCTCGTATATATACCTACGTACCCCCAAACGATCAGATACGGAGCCAAAAACCTAATTCCACCGCCGCAACCTTCTATACCCGTGAGATCCCATCTTGGGGCCTGTTCCGGAGCTCCGCCGGAGGGGGCATCGATCATGGAGGGCTTCTACATCAACACCATAGCCTCTCCGATGAAGTGTGAGTAGTTTACCTCAGACCTTCGGGTCCATAGTTATTAGCTAGATGGCTTCCTCTCTCTTTTTGGATCTCAATACAACATTCTCCCCCTCTCTCGTGGAGATCTATTCGATGTAATCTTCTTTTGCGGTGTGTTTGTTGAGACCGATGAATTGTGGGTTTATGATCAAGTTTATCTATGAACAATATTTGAATCTTCTGAATTCTTTTATGTATGATTGGTTATCTTTGCAAGTCTCTTCGAATTATCAGTTTGGTTTGGCCTACTAGATTGATCTTTCTTGCAATGGGAGAAGTGCTTGGCTTTGGGTTCAATCTTGCGATGTCCTTTCCCAGTGACAGTAGGGGCAGCAAGGCACATATTGTATTGTTGCCATCGAGGATAACAAGATGGGGTTTATATCATATTGCATGAGTTTATCCCTGTACATCATGTCATCTTGCTTAAAGCGTTACTCTGTTCTTATGAACTTAATACTCTAGATGCATGTTGGATAGCGGTTGATGTGTGGAGTAATAGTAGTAGATGTAGGCAGGAGTCGGTCTACTTGTTTCGGACGTGATGCCTATATACATGATCATACCTAGATATTCTCATAACTATGCTCAATTCTGTCAATTGCTCAACAGTAATTTGTTCACCCACCGTAAATACTTATGCTCTTGAGAGAAGCCACTAGTGAAACCTATGGCCCCCGGGTCTATTTTCCATCATATTAATCTTCCAACACTTAGCTATTTCCGTTGCCTTTTATTTTGCTTTTATTTTACTTTGCATATTTATCACAAAAATATTATCTTATCATATCTATCAGATCTCACTCTCGTAAGTGACCGTGTAGGGATTGACAACCCCTTATCGCGTTGGTTGCGAGGATTTATTTGTTTGTGTAGGTGTGAGGGACTCGTGTGTAGCCTCCTACTGGATTGATACCTTGGTTCTAAAAAACTGAGGGAAATACTTACGCTACTTTGCTGCATCACCCTTTCCTCTTCAAGGGAAAACCAACGCAGTGCTCAAGAGGTAGCAAGAAGGATTTCTGGTGCCGTTGCCGGGGAGGTCTGCGCAAAAGGCAACATACCAAGTACCCATTACAAACCCTTATCTCCCGCATTACATTATTTGCCATTTGCCTCTCGTTGTCCTCTCCCCCACTTCACCCATGCCGTTTTATTTGCCCTCTCTTTTTCGTTCGCCTCTTTTTCGCTTGCTTCTTGTTTGCTCGTGTGTTGGATTGCTTGTTTGTCACGATGGCTCAAGATAATACCAAATTATGTGACTTTACCAATACCAACAACAATGATTTCCTTAGCACTCCGATTGCTCCTCTTACCGATACTGAATCTTGTGAAATCAATGCTGCTTTGTTGAATCTTGTCAAGAAATATCAATTCGCCGGCCTTCCTAGTGAAGATGCCGCTACTCATCTAAATAGCTTCGTTGATTTGTGTGATATGCAAAATAAGAAAGATGTTGACAATGATATTGTTAAATTGAAGCTATTTCCTTTTTCGGTTAGAGATTGTGCTAAAGCTTGGTTTTCGTCTTTGCCTAAAAATAGTATTGATTCTTGGAATAAGTGCAAAGATGCTTTTATCTCTAAGTATTTCCCTCCCGCTAAGATTATCTCTCTTAGAAACGACATTATGAATTTTTAGCAACTTCATCATGAACATGTTGCACAAGCTTGGGAGAGGATGAAATTAATGATACGTAATTGCCCCACGCGTGGTTTTAATTTATGGATGATTATACAAAAAATTTATGCCGGATTGAATTTTGTTTCTACAAATCTTTTAGATTCGGCCGCGGGAGGCACTTTTATGGAAATCACTTTAGGAGAAGCTACTAAACTCCTAGATAATATTATGGTTAATTATTCTCAATGGCACATTGAAATATCTACTAATAAAAAAGTGCATGCGATAGAAGAAATTAATGTTGTGAGTGGAAAGATGGATGAACTTATGAAATTATTTGCTACTAAGAGTGTTTCTTTTGATCCTAATGATATGCCTTTGTCTACTTTGATTGAGAATAATAATGAATCAATGGATGTCAATTTTGTTGGTAGGAATAATTTTGGTAACAACACGTATAGAGGAAAGTTTAATCCTAGGCCTTATCCTAGTAATTCCTCTAATAATTATGGTAATCCCTACAACAATTCTTATGGAAATTTTAACAAGATACCCTCTGAATTTGAGACTAGTGTTAAGGAATTTATGAATGCAAAAGAATTCCAATGCTTTGCTTGAAGAGAAATTGCTTAAAGTTGATGAATTGGCTAGGAACGTTGATAGAATTTCTCTTGATGTTGATTCTTTAAAATTTAGATCTATTCCTCCTAAGCATGATATCAATGAGTCTCTCAAAGCCATGAGAATTTCCATTGATGAGTGCAAAGAAAGAACTGCTAGGATGCGTGCTAAGAAAGATTGCTTTATAAAAGCGTGTTCCTCTAGTTCCTATGAAAATAAAGATGAAGATCTAAAAGTTATTGATGTGTCTGTTGGAAATATGCCCTAGAGGCAATAATAAAATGGTTATTATTGTATTTCCTTGTTCATGATAATTATCTATTGTTCATGCTATAATTGTATTAACTGGAAACCGTAATACATGTGTGAATACATAGACCACAACATGTCCCTAGTAAGCCTCTAGTTGACTATCTCATTGATCAATAGATGGTCATGGACATTGGATGTCGTTGATAACGGGATCACATCATTGGGAGAATGATGTGATGGACAAGACCCAATCCTAAGCATAGCACAAGATCGTGTAGTTCGTTTGCTAAGAGTTTTTCTAATGTCAAGTATCGTTTCCTTAGACCATGAGATTGTGCAACTCCCGGATACCGTAGGAGTGCTTTCGGTGTACCAAACAACACAACGTAACTGGGTGGCTATAAAGGTGCACTACAGGTATCTCCGAAAGTGTCTGTTGGGTTGGCACGAATCGAGACTGGGATTTGTCACTCCGTATGACGGAGAGGTATCTCTGGGCCCACTCGGTAATGCATCATCATAATGAGCTCAATGTGACTAATGAGTTAGCCACGGGATCATGCGTTACGGAACGAGTAAAGAGACTTGCCGGTAACACTACAAAAAAAGACACATCCGTTACATTTTGGGCCGAATGAATTTTTTTCTGTCATACATATGACACTTCTATGACGATAATTGTGACAAAACCCGGTATCATCATAGATGTGGTGGCCTCCTACTTCTATGACAAAAAATCATGACAGAAAATGGGCTTTTCGTCCTGGGCGGGCCGGAGACGCAGCTGCATGACATTCTTTGGGCCGTCCATGACGGAAAAAACCATGGTAGAAGCAAGGGGTGCGGGGGATTTCTCTCGTACACGTACGCGCGTGTGTGCAAGGCGTTGGCTCTAACTGAACCCGAGCGATTGCACTGCAGGCTACGCGTTACTGAACCCGAGCGATCGATCGATGGCTGTTAACTGAACCCGATCGAGCGATTCCTTCGCTACTGCTGCTAACTGAAGCCGATCGATTGGATGAACAGTGAGCGTTGGGG